>NC_085061.1:17347973-17499973 GCF_963662255.1 Cinclus cinclus
AAGTGGCCTAAAAGGGCTTGGAATGCATTGTGACACCACAGATGTTAAGAGAAGCAAGGAACCATTGTGACCCAATGCAGGCTAACAATCTAATGATCCCTTGTGACACCAATGGGCCTAAAAGGGCCAGGGATGAATTGTTACAGCACGGGGACCAATAGAAGCAAGGATCTATTATGCCACCATGGAGGCCAAGAATCAAATGATTCATTGTGACATCATGTGGCCTAAAAGGGCATGTGATGCATTGTGACAGCACAGGGGTTAAGAGAAGCAAGGATCCATTGTGACCCAATGCAGGCTAACAATCTAATGATCCCTTTTGACACCAATGGGCCTAAAAGGGGCAGGGATGTATTGTGAAAGCATGGGGCCCAATTAAAACCTGGTACAATTACGCAACCATGGACGCCAAGAATCAAATGATTCATTGTGACATCAAGTGGCCTAAAAGGGCATGGGATGCATTGTGACACCACAGGGGTTAAGAGAAGCAAGGATCCATTGTGACCCAATGCAGGCTAACAATCTAATGATCCTTTGTGACAACAATGGGCCTAAAAGGGGCAGGGATGAATTGTGAAAGCATGGGGCCCAAATAAAACCTGGTACAATTATGCCACCATGGAGGCCAAGAACCAAATAATTCCTTGTGACATCAAGTGGCCTAAAAGGGCATGGGATGCATTGTGACACCACAGGGGTTAAGAGAAGCAAGGATCCATTGTTACCCAATGGAGGCTAACAATCTAATGATCCCTTGTGACACCAATGGGCCTAAAAGGGCCAGGGATGAATTGTTACAGCACGGGGACCAATAGAAGCAAGGATCTATTATGCCACCGTGGAGGCCAAGAATCAAATGATTCATTGTGACATCATGTGGCCTAAAAGGGCATGGGATGCATTGTGACAGCACAGGGGTTAAGAGAAGCAAGGATCCATTGTGACCCAATGGAGGCTAATAATCCCAGGATCCCATTTGACACCAGGGGGCGTAAAAGGGCCAGGGATGAATTGTGAAGGCATGGGGCCCAATAGAAACAAGGAACCATTATGACACCATGGAGGCCAAGAATCAAATGATTCATTGTGACATCAAGTGGCCTAAAAGGGCATGGGAGGCATTGTGACACCACAGAGGTTAAGAGAAGCAAGGAACCATTGTGACCCAATGCAGGCTAACAATCTAATGATCCCTTGTGACACCAATGGGCCTAAAAGGGCCAGGGATGAATTGTTACAGCACGGGGACCAATAGAAGCAAGGATCTATTATGCCACCATGGAGGCCAAGAATCAAATGATTCATTGTGTCATCAAGTGGCCTAAAATGGCATGGGATGCATTGTGACACCACAGGGGTTAAGAGAAGCAAGGATCCATTGTGACCCAATGGAGGCTAATAATCCCAGGATCCCATTAGACACCAGGGGGCGTAAAAGGGCCAGGGATGAATTGTGACAGCAAGGGGTCCAATAGAAACAAGGAACCATTATGACACCATGGAGGCCAAGAATCAAATGATTCATTGTGATATCAAGTGGCCTAAAAGGGCATGGGATGCATTGTGACACCACAGAGGTTAAGAGAAGCAAGGAACCATTGTGACCCAATGCAGGCTAACAATCTAATGATCCGGTGTGACACCAATGGGCCTAAAAGGGCCAGGGATGAATTGTTACAGCACGGGGACCAATAGAAGCAAGGATCTATTATGCCGCCATGGAGGCCAAGAATCAAATGATTCATTGTGACATCATGTGGCCTAAAAGGGCATGGGATGCATTGTGACAGCACAGGGGTTAAGAGAAGCAAGGATCCAATGTGACCCAATGCAGGCTAACAATCTAATGATCCCTTGTGACACCAATGGGCCTAAAAGGGGCAGGGATGTATTGTGAAAGCATGGGGCCCAATTAAAACCTGGTACAATTACGCCACCATGGAGGCCAAGAATCAAATGGTTCATTGTAAGACCAAGTGGCCTAAAATGGCATGGGATGCATTGTGACACCACAGGGGTTAAGAGAAGCAAGGAACCATTGTGACCCAATGCAGGCTAACAATCTAATGATCCCTTGTGACACCAATGGGCCTAAAAGGGCCAGGGATGAATTGTTACAGCACGGGGACCAATAGAAGCAAGGATCTATTATGCCGCCATGGAGGCCAAGAATCAAATAATTCATTGTGACATTATGTGGCCTAAAAGGGCATGGGATGCATTGTGACAGCCCAGGGGTTAAGAGAAGTAAGGATCCATTGTGACCCAATGGAGGCTAACAATCTAATGATCCCTTTTGACACCAATGGGCATAAAAGGGGCAGGGATGTATTGTGAAAGCATGGGGGCCAATTAAAACCTGGTACAATTTCACCACCATGGAGGCCAAGAATCAAATGATTCATTGTGACATCAGGTGGCCTAAAAGGGCATGGGATGCATTGTGACAGCACAGGGGTCAAGAGAAGCAAGGAACCATTGTGACCCAATGCAGGCTAACAATCTAAGAATCCCTTTTGACACCAGGGGGCGCAAAAGGACCACGGATGGACTCTGACAGCATGGGGACCTATAGAAGCAAGGAACCATTATGACACCATGAAGGCCAAGAATCTAATGGTTCATTGTGACATCAAGTGGCCTAAAAGGGCTTGGAATGCATTGTGACACCACAGAGGTTAAGAGAAGCAAGGAACCATTGTGACCCAATGCAGGCTAACAATCTAATGATCCCTTGTGGCACCAGGGGGTATAAAAAGGGCCAGGAATGGATTGTTACAGCACGGGGACCAATAGAAGCAAGGATCTATTATGCCACCATGGAGGCCAAGAATCAAATTATTCATTGTGACATCAAGTGGCCTAAAAGGGCATGGGATGCATTGTGACACCACAGGGGTTAAGAGAAGCAAGGATGCATTGTGACCCAATGGAGGCTAAAAATCCCAGGATCCCATTTGACACCAGGGGGCGTAAAAGGGCCAGGGATGAATTGTGATAGCATGGGGCCCAATAGAAACAAGGAACCATTATGACACCATGAAGGCCAAGAATCGACTGGTTCATTTTAAGGCCAAGTGGCCTAAAAGGGCTTGGAATGCATTGTGACACCACAGAGGTTAAGAGAAGCAAGGAACCATTGTGACCCAATGCAGGCTAACAATCTAATGATCCCTTGTGACACCAATGGGCCTAAAAGGGCCAGGGATGAATTGTGAAAGCATGGGGCCCAAGTAAAACCTGGTACAATTATGCCACCATGGAGGCCAAGAATCAAATGATTCATTGTGGCATCAAGTGGCCTAAAAGGGCATGGGATGCATTGTGACACCACAGGGGTTAAGAGAAGCAAGGATCCATTGTGACCCAATGGAGGCTAACAATCTAAGAATCCCTTTTGACACCAGGCGGCGCAAAAGGACCACGGATGAACTCTGACAGCATGGGGACCTATAGAAGCAAGGAACCATTATGACACCATGAAGGCCAAGAATCGACTGGTTCATTGTAAGACCAAGTGGCCTAAAAGGGCATGGGATGCATTGTGACAGCACAGGGGTTAAGAGAAGCAAGGATCCATTGTGATCCAATGCCGGCTAACAATCTAATGATCCCTTGTGGCACCAGGGGGTATAAAAAGGGACAGGGATGGATGGTTACAGCACGGAGACCAATAGAAGCAAGGATCTATTATGCCACCATGGAGGCCAAGAATCAAATAATTCATTGTGACATCATGCGGCCTAAAAGGGCATGGGATGCATTGTGACAGCACAGGGGTTAAGAGAAGCAAGGATCCATTGTGACCCAATGGAGGCTAATAATCCCAGGATCCCATTTAACACCAGGGGGCGTAAAAAGGCCAGGGATGAATTGTGACAGCATGGGGCCCAATAGAAACAAGGAACCATTATGACACCATGGAGGCCAAGAATCAAATGATTCATTGTGACATCAAGTGGCCTAAAAGGGCATGGGAGGCATTGTGACAGCACAGAGGTTAAGAGAAGCAAGGAACCATTGTGACCCAATGCAGGCTAACAATCTAAGAATCCCTTTTGACACCAGGGGGCGCAAAAGGACAACGGATGGACTCTGAGAGCATGGGGACCTATAGAAGCAAGGAACCATTATGACACCATGAAGGCCAAGAATCAAATGGCTCATTGTAAGACCAAGTGGCCTAAAAGGGCTTGGAATGCATTGTGACACCACAGATGTTAAGAGAAGCAAGGAACCATTGTGACCCAATGCAGGCTAACAATCTAATGATCCCTTGTGACACCAATGGGCCTAAAAGGGCCAGGGATGAATTGTTACAGCACGGGGACCAATAGAAGCAAGGATCTATTATGCCGCCATGGAGGCCAAGAATCAAATGATTCATTGTGACATCATGTGGCCTAAAAGGGCATGGGATGCATTGTGACAGCACAGGGGTTAAGAGAAGCAAGGATCCATTGTGACCCAATGGAGGCTAACAATCTAATGATCCCTTTTGACACCAATGCGCCTAAAAGGGGCAGGGATGTATTGTGAAAGCATGGGGCCCAATAGAAACAAGGAACCATTATGACACCATGGAGGCCAAGAATCAAATGATTCATTGTGACATCAAGTGGCCTAAAAGGGCATGGGATGCATTGTGACAGCACAGAGGTTAAGAGAAGCAAGGAACCATTGTGACCCAATGCAGGCTAACAATCTAAGAATCCCTTTTGACACCAGGGGGCGCAAAAGGACAACGGATGGACTCTGAGAGCATGGGGACCTATAGAAGCAAGGAACCATTATGACACCATGAAGGCCAAGAATCAAATGGCTCATTGTAAGACCAAGTGGCCTAAAAGGGCTTGGAATGCATTGTGACACCACAGATGTTAAGAGAAGCAAGGAACCATTGTGACCCAATGCAGGCTAACAATCTAATGATCCCTTGTGACACCAATGGGCCTAAAAGGGCCAGGGATGAATTGTTACAGCACGGGGACCAATAGAAGCAAGGATCTATTATGCCGCCATGGAGGCCAAGAATCAAATGATTCATTGTGACATCATGTGGCCTAAAAGGGCATGGGATGCATTGTGACAGCACAGGGGTTAAGAGAAGCAAGGATCCATTGTGACCCAATGCAGGCTAACAATCTAATGATCCCTTTTGACACCAATGGGCCTAAAAGGGGCAGGGATGTATTGTGAAAGCATGGGGCCCAATTAAAACCTGGTACAATTACGCAACCATGGACGCCAAGAATCAAATGATTCATTGTGACATCAAGTGGCCTAAAAGGGCATGGGATGCATTGTGACACCACAGGGGTTAAGAGAAGCAAGGATCCATTGTGACCCAATGCAGGCTAACAATCTAATGATCCTTTGTGACAACAATGGGCCTAAAAGGGGCAGGGATGAATTGTGAAAGCATGGGGCCCAAATAAAACCTGGTACAATTATGCCACCATGGAGGCCAAGAACCAAATAATTCCTTGTGACATCAAGTGGCCTAAAAGGGCATGGGATGCATTGTGACACCACAGGGGTTAAGAGAAGCAAGGATCCATTGTTACCCAATGGAGGCTAACAATCTAATGATCCCTTGTGACACCAATGGGCCTAAAAGGGCCAGGGATGAATTGTTACAGCACGGGGACCAATAGAAGCAAGGATCTATTATGCCACCGTGGAGGCCAAGAATCAAATGATTCATTGTGACATCATGTGGCCTAAAAGGGCATGGGATGCATTGTGACAGCACAGGGGTTAAGAGAAGCAAGGATCCATTGTGACCCAATGGAGGCTGATAATCCCAGGATCCCATTTGACACCAGGGGGCGTAAAAGGGCCAGGGATGAATTGTGAAGGCATGGGGCCCAATAGAAACAAGGAACCATTATGACACCATGGAGGCCAAGAATCAAATGATTCATTGTGACATCAAGTGGCCTAAAAGGGCATGGGAGGCATTGTGACACCACAGAGGTTAAGAGAAGCAAGGAACCATTGTGACCCAATGCAGGCTAACAATCTAATGATCCCTTGTGACACCAATGGGCCTAAAAGGGCCAGGGATGAATTGTTACAGCACGGGGACCAATAGAAGCAAGGATCTATTATGCCACCATGGAGGCCAAGAATCAAATGATTCATTGTGTCATCAAGTGGCCTAAAATGGCATGGGATGCATTGTGACACCACAGGGGTTAAGAGAAGCAAGGATCCATTGTGACCCAATGGAGGCTAATAATCCCAGGATCCCATTAGACACCAGGGGGCGTAAAAGGGCCAGGGATGAATTGTGACAGCAAGGGGTCCAATAGAAACAAGGAACCATTATGACACCATGGAGGCCAAGAATCAAATGATTCATTGTGATATCAAGTGGCCTAAAAGGGCATGGGATGCATTGTGACACCACAGAGGTTAAGAGAAGCAAGGAACCATTGTGACCCAATGCAGGCTAACAATCTAATGATCCGGTGTGACACCAATGGGCCTAAAAGGGCCAGGGATGAATTGTTACAGCACGGGGACCAATAGAAGCAAGGATCTATTATGCCGCCATGGAGGCCAAGAATCAAATGATTCATTGTGACATCATGTGGCCTAAAAGGGCATGGGATGCATTGTGACAGCACAGGGGTTAAGAGAAGCAAGGATCCAATGTGACCCAATGCAGGCTAACAATCTAATGATCCCTTGTGACACCAATGGGCCTAAAAGGGGCAGGGATGTATTGTGAAAGCATGGGGCCCAATTAAAACCTGGTACAATTACGCCACCATGGAGGCCAAGAATCAAATGGTTCATTGTAAGACCAAGTGGCCTAAAATGGCATGGGATGCATTGTGACACCACAGGGGTTAAGAGAAGCAAGGAACCATTGTGACCCAATGCAGGCTAACAATCTAATGATCCCTTGTGACACCAATGGGCCTAAAAGGGCCAGGGATGAATTGTTACAGCACGGGGACCAATAGAAGCAAGGATCTATTATGCCGCCATGGAGGCCAAGAATCAAATAATTCATTGTGACATTATGTGGCCTAAAAGGGCATGGGATGCATTGTGACAGCCCAGGGGTTAAGAGAAGTAAGGATCCATTGTGACCCAATGGAGGCTAACAATCTAATGATCCCTTTTGACACCAATGGGCATAAAAGGGGCAGGGATGTATTGTGAAAGCATGGGGGCCAATTAAAACCTGGTACAATTTCACCACCATGGAGGCCAAGAATCAAATGATTCATTGTGACATCAGGTGGCCTAAAAGGGCATGGGATGCATTGTGACAGCACAGGGGTCAAGAGAAGCAAGGAACCATTGTGACCCAATGCAGGCTAACAATCTAAGAATCCCTTTTGACACCAGGGGGCGCAAAAGGACCACGGATGGACTCTGACAGCATGGGGACCTATAGAAGCAAGGAACCATTATGACACCATGAAGGCCAAGAATCTAATGGTTCATTGTGACATCAAGTGGCCTAAAAGGGCTTGGAATGCATTGTGACACCACAGAGGTTAAGAGAAGCAAGGAACCATTGTGACCCAATGCAGGCTAACAATCTAATGATCCCTTGTGGCACCAGGGGGTATAAAAAGGGCCAGGAATGGATTGTTACAGCACGGGGACCAATAGAAGCAAGGATCTATTATGCCACCATGGAGGCCAAGAATCAAATTATTCATTGTGACATCAAGTGGCCTAAAAGGGCATGGGATGCATTGTGACACCACAGGGGTTAAGAGAAGCAAGGATGCATTGTGACCCAATGGAGGCTAAAAATCCCAGGATCCCATTTGACACCAGGGGGCGTAAAAGGGCCAGGGATGAATTGTGATAGCATGGGGCCCAATAGAAACAAGGAACCATTATGACACCATGAAGGCCAAGAATCGACTGGTTCATTTTAAGGCCAAGTGGCCTAAAAGGGCTTGGAATGCATTGTGACACCACAGAGGTTAAGAGAAGCAAGGAACCATTGTGACCCAATGCAGGCTAACAATCTAATGATCCCTTGTGACACCAATGGGCCTAAAAGGGCCAGGGATGAATTGTGAAAGCATGGGGCCCAAGTAAAACCTGGTACAATTATGCCACCATGGAGGCCAAGAATCAAATGATTCATTGTGGCATCAAGTGGCCTAAAAGGGCATGGGATGCATTGTGACACCACAGGGGTTAAGAGAAGCAAGGATCCATTGTGACCCAATGGAGGCTAACAATCTAAGAATCCCTTTTGACACCAGGCGGCGCAAAAGGACCACGGATGAACTCTGACAGCATGGGGACCTATAGAAGCAAGGAACCATTATGACACCATGAAGGCCAAGAATCGACTGGTTCATTGTAAGACCAAGTGGCCTAAAAGGGCATGGGATGCATTGTGACAGCACAGGGGTTAAGAGAAGCAAGGATCCATTGTGATCCAATGCCGGCTAACAATCTAATGATCCCTTGTGGCACCAGGGGGTATAAAAAGGGACAGGGATGGATGGTTACAGCACGGAGACCAATAGAAGCAAGGATCTATTATGCCACCATGGAGGCCAAGAATCAAATAATTCATTGTGACATCATGCGGCCTAAAAGGGCATGGGATGCATTGTGACACCACAGGGGTTAAGAGAAGCAAGGATCCATTGTGACCCAATGGAGGCTAACAATCTAATGATCCCTTTTGACACCAATGCGCCTAAAAGGGGCAGGGATGTATTGTGAAAGCATGGGGCCCAATAGAAACAAGGAACCATTATGACACCATGGAGGCCAAGAATCAAATGATTCATTGTGACATCAAGTGGCCTAAAAGGGCATGGGATGCATTGTGACAGCACAGAGGTTAAGAGAAGCAAGGAACCATTGTGACCCAATGCAGGCTAACAATCTAAGAATCCCTTTTGACACCAGGGGGCGCAAAAGGACAACGGATGGACTCTGAGAGCATGGGGACCTATAGAAGCAAGGAACCATTATGACACCATGAAGGCCAAGAATCAAATGGCTCATTGTAAGACCAAGTGGCCTAAAAGGGCTTGGAATGCATTGTGACACCACAGATGTTAAGAGAAGCAAGGAACCATTGTGACCCAATGCAGGCTAACAATCTAATGATCCCTTGTGACACCAATGGGCCTAAAAGGGCCAGGGATGAATTGTTACAGCACGGGGACCAATAGAAGCAAGGATCTATTATGCCGCCATGGAGGCCAAGAATCAAATGATTCATTGTGACATCATGTGGCCTAAAAGGGCATGGGATGCATTGTGACAGCACAGGGGTTAAGAGAAGCAAGGATCCATTGTGACCCAATGCAGGCTAACAATCTAATGATCCCTTTTGACACCAATGGGCCTAAAAGGGGCAGGGATGTATTGTGAAAGCATGGGGCCCAATTAAAACCTGGTACAATTACGCAACCATGGACGCCAAGAATCAAATGATTCATTGTGACATCAAGTGGCCTAAAAGGGCATGGGATGCATTGTGACACCACAGGGGTTAAGAGAAGCAAGGATCCATTGTGACCCAATGCAGGCTAACAATCTAATGATCCTTTGTGACAACAATGGGCCTAAAAGGGGCAGGGATGAATTGTGAAAGCATGGGGCCCAAATAAAACCTGGTACAATTATGCCACCATGGAGGCCAAGAACCAAATAATTCCTTGTGACATCAAGTGGCCTAAAAGGGCATGGGATGCATTGTGACACCACAGGGGTTAAGAGAAGCAAGGATCCATTGTTACCCAATGGAGGCTAACAATCTAATGATCCCTTGTGACACCAATGGGCCTAAAAGGGCCAGGGATGAATTGTTACAGCACGGGGACCAATAGAAGCAAGGATCTATTATGCCACCGTGGAGGCCAAGAATCAAATGATTCATTGTGACATCATGTGGCCTAAAAGGGCATGGGATGCATTGTGACAGCACAGGGGTTAAGAGAAGCAATGATCCATTGTGACCCAATGGAGGTTAACAATCTAAGAATCCCTTTTGACACCAGGGGGCGCAAAAGGACCACGGATGGACTCTGACAGCATGGGCACCTATAGAAGCAAGGAACCATTATGACGCCATGAAGGCCAAGAATCGACTGGTTCATTGTAAGACCAAGTGGCCTAAAAGGGCTTGGAATGCATTGTGACACCACAGAGGTTAAGAGAAGCAAGGAACCATTGTGACCCAATGCAGGCTAACAATCTAATGATCCCTTGTGGCACCAGGGGGTATAAAAAGGGCCAGGGATGGATTGTTACAGCACGGGGACCAATAGAAGCAAGGATCTATTATGCCACCGTGGAGGCCAAGAATCAAATGATTCATTGTGACATCAAGTGGCCTAAAAGGGCATGGGATGCATTGTGACACCACAGAGGTTAAGAGAAGCAAGGAACCATTGTGACCCAATGCAGGCTAACAATCTAATGATCCCTTGTGACACCAATGGGCCTAAAAGGGCCAGGGAGGAATTGTGAAAGCATGGGGCCCAAGTAAAACCTGGTAGAATTATGCCACCATGGAGGCCAAGAATTAAATGATTCATTGTGACATCAAGTGGCCTAAAAGGGCATGGGATGCATTGTGACACCACAGGGGTTAAGAGAAGCAAGGAACCATTGTGACCCAATGCAGGCTAACAATCTAATGATCCCTTGTGGCACCAGGGGGTATAAAAAGGGACAGGGATGGATTGTTACAGCACGGGGACCAATAGAAGGAAGGATATATTATGCCACCATGGAGGCCAAGAATCAAATAATTTATTGTGACATCAAGTGGCCTAAAAGGGCATGGGATGCATTGTGACAGCACAGAGGTTAAGAGAAGCAAGGAACCATTGTGACCCAATGCAGGCTAACAATCTAAGAATCCCTTTTGACACCAGGGGGCGCAAAAGGACCACAGATGGACTCTGACAGCATGGGGACCTATAGAAACAAGGAACCATTATGACACCATGAAGGCCAAGAATCGACTGGTTCATTGTAAGACCAAGTGGCCTAAAAGGGCTTGGAATGCATTGTGACACCACAGAGGTTAAGAGAAGCAAGGAACCATTGTGACCCAATGCAGGCTAACAATCTAATGATCCCTTGTGGCACCAGGGGGTATAAAAAGGGCCAGGGATGGATTGTTACAGCACGGGGACCAATAGAAGCAAGGATCTATTATGCCACGGTGGAGGCCAAGAATCAAATGATTCATTGTGACATCAAGTGGCCTAAAAGGGCATGGGATGCATTGTGACAGCACAGGGGTTAAGAGAAGCAAGGATCCATTGTGACCCAATGGAGGCTAATAATCCCAGGATCCCATTTAACACCAGGGGGCGTAAAAGGGCCAGGGATGAATTGTGACAGCATGGGGCCCAATAGAAACAAGGAACCTTTATGACACCAGGGAGGCCAAGAATCAAATGATTCATTGTGACATCAAGTGGCCTAAAAGGGCATGGGAGGCATTGTGACACCACAGAGGTTAAGAGAAGCAAGGAACCATTGTGACCCAATGCAGGCTAACAATCTAATGATCCCTTGTGACACCAATGGGCCTAAAAGGGCCAGGGATGAATTGTTACAGCACGGAGACCAATAGAAGCAAGGATCTATTATGCCGCCATGGAGGCCAAGAATCAAATGATTCATTGTGACATCAAGTGGCCTAAAAGGGCATGGGATGCATTGTGACAGCACAGGGGTTAAGAGAAGCAAGGATCCATTGTGACCCAATGCAGGCTAACAATCTAATGATCCCTTTTGACACCAATGGGCCTAAAAGGGGCAGGGATGTATTGTGAAAGAATGGGGCCCAATTAAAACCTGGTACAATTACGCCACCATGGACGCCAAGAATCAAATGATTCATTGTGACATCAAGTGGCCTAAAAGGGCATGGGATGCATTGTGACACCACAGGGGTTAAGAGAAGCAAGGATCCATTGTGACCCAATGCAGGCTAACAATCTAATGATCCCTTGTGACACCAATGGGCCTAAAAGTGGCAGGGATGAATTGTGAAAGCATGGGGCCCATGTAAAACATGGTACAATTATGCCACCAGGGAGGCCAAGAATCAAATAATTCATTGTGACATCAAGTGGCCTAAAAGGGCATGGGATGCATTGTGACACCACAGGGGTTAAGAGCAGCAAGGATCCATTGTGACCCAATGGAGGCTAGCAATCTAATGATCCCTTGTGACACCAATGGGCCTAAAAGGGCCAGGGATGAATTGTTACAGGACGGGGACCAATAGAAGCAAGGATCTATTATGCCACCGTGGAGGCCAAGAATCAAATGATTCATTGTGACATCAAGTGGCCTAAAAGGGCATGGGATGCATTGTGACAGCACAGGGGTTAAGAGAAGCAAGGAACCATTGTGACCCAATGCAGGCTAACAATCTAATGATCCCTTGTGGCACCAGGGGGTATAAAAAGGGCCAGGGATGGATTGTTACAGCACGGGGACCAATAGAACCAAGGATCTATTATGCCGCCGTGGAGACCAAGTATCAAATAATTCATTGTGACGTCATGTGGCCTAAAAGGGCATGGGATGCATTGTGACAGCACAGGGGTTAAGAGAAGTAAGGATCCATTGTGACCCAATGGAGGCTAACAATCTAATGATCCCTTTTGACACCAAGGCGCCTAAAAGGGGCAGGGATGTATTGTGAAGGCATGGGGCCCAATAGAAACAAGGAACCATTATGACACCATGGAGGCCAAGAATCAAAAGATTCATTGTGACATCAAGTGGCCTAAAAGGTCATGGGATGCATTGTGACACCACAGAGGTTAAGAGAAGCAAGGAACCATTGTGACCCAATGCAGGCTAACAATCTAATGATCCCTTGTGGCACCAAGGGGTATAAAAAGGGCCAGGGATGGATTGTTACAGCACGGGGACCAATAGAAGCAAGGATCTATTATGCCACCGTGGAGGCCAAGAATCAAATGATTCATTGTGACATCAAGTGGCCTAAAAGGGCATGGGATGCATTGTGACAGCACAGGGGTTAAGAGAAGCAAGGAACCATTGTGACCCAATGCAGGCTAACAATCTAATGATCCCTTGTGACACCAATGGGCCTAAAAGGGCCAGAGATGAATTGTTACAGCATGGGGCCCAATAGAAACAAGGAACCATTATGACACCATGGAGGCCAAGAATCAAATGATTCATTGTGACATCAAGTGGCCTAAAAGGGCATGGGATGCATTGTGACAGCACAGAGGTTAAGAGAAGCAAGGAACCATTGTGACCCAATGCAGGCTAACAATCTAATGATCCCTTGTGACACCAATGGGCCTAAAAGGGGCAGGGATGTATTGTGAAAGCATGGGGCCCAAGTAAAACCTGGTACAATTATGCCACCATGGAGGCCAAGAATCAAATGATTCATTGTGACATCAAGTGACCTAAAAGGGCATGGGATGCATTGTGACACCACAGGGGTTTAGAGAAGCAAGGATCCATTGTGACCCAATGGAGGCTAACAATCTAATGATCCCTTGTGACACCAATGGGCCTAAAAGGGGCAGGGATGAATTGTGAAAGCATGGGGCCCAAGTAAAACCTGGTACAATTATGCCACCATGGAGGCCAAGAATCAAATGATTCATTGTGACATCAAGTGGCCTAAAAGGGCATGGGATGCATTGTGACACCACAGGGGTTAAGAGAAGCACGGATCCATTGTGACCAAATGGAGGCTAACAATCTAATGATCCCTTGTGACACCAAAGGGCCTAAAAGGGCCAGGGATGGATTGTTACAGCACGGGGACCAATAGAAACAAGGATCTATTATGCCGCCATGGAGGCCAAGAATCAAATAATTCATTGTGACATCATGTGGCCTAAAAGGGCATGGGATGCATTGTGACAGCACAGGGGTTAAGAGAAGTAAGGATCCATTGTGACCCAATGCAGGCTAACAATCTAATGATCCCTTGTGACACCAATGGGCCTAAAAGGGGCAGGGATGTATTGTGAAAGCATGGGGCACAAGTAAAACCTGGTACAATTACACCACCATGGAGGCCAAGAATCAAATGATTCATTGTGACATCAAGTGGCCTTAAAGGGCATGGGATGCATTGTGACACCACAGGGGTTAAGAGAAGCAAGGATCCATTGTGACCCAATGCAGGCTAACAATCTAAGAATCCCTTTTGACACCAGGGGGCGCAAATGGACCACGGATGGACTCTGACAGCATGGGGACCTATAGAAGCAAGGAACCATTATGACACCATGAAGGCCAAGAATCAAATGGTTCATTGTAAGACCAAGTGGCCTAAAAGGGCTTGGAATGCATTGTGACACCACAGAGGTTAAGAGAAGCAAGGAACCATTGTGACCCAATGCAGGCTAACAATCTAATGATCCCTTGTGGCACCAGGGGGTATAAAAAGGGCCAGGGATGGATTGTTACAGCACGGGGACCAATAGAACCAAGGATCTATTATGCCGCCGTGGAGACCAAGTATCAAATAATTCATTGTGACGTCATGTGGCCTAAAAGGGCATGGGATGCATTGTGACAGCACAGGGGTTAAGAGAAGTAAGGATCCATTGTGACCCAATGGAGGCTAACAATCTAATGATCCCTTTTGACACCAAGGCGCCTAAAAGGGGCAGGGATGTATTGTGAAGGCATGGGGCCCAATAGAAACAAGGAACCATTATGACACCATGGAGGCCAAGAATCAAAAGATTCATTGTGACATCAAGTGGCCTAAAAGGTCATGGGATGCATTGTGACACCACAGAGGTTAAGAGAAGCAAGGAACCATTGTGACCCAATGCAGGCTAACAATCTAATGATCCCTTGTGGCACCAAGGGGTATAAAAAGGGCCAGGGATGGATTGTTACAGCACGGGGACCAATAGAAGCAAGGATCTATTATGCCACCGTGGAGGCCAAGAATCAAATGATTCATTGTGACATCAAGTGGCCTAAAAGGGCATGGGATGCATTGTGACAGCACAGGGGTTAAGAGAAGCAAGGAACCATTGTGACCCAATGCAGGCTAACAATCTAATGATCCCTTGTGACACCAATGGGCCTAAAAGGGCCAGAGATGAATTGTTACAGCATGGGGCCCAATAGAAACAAGGAACCATTATGACACCATGGAGGCCAAGAATCAAATGATTCATTGTGACATCAAGTGGCCTAAAAGGGCATGGGATGCATTGTGACACCACAGAGGTTAAGAGAAGCAAGGAACCATTGCGACCCAATGCAGGCTAACAATCTAATGATCCCTTGTGACACCAATGGGCCTAAAAGGGCCAGGGATGAATTTTTACAGCACCGGGACCAATTGAAGCAAGGATCTATTATGCCACAATGGAGGCCAAGAATCAAATAATTCATTGTGACATCATGTGGCCTAAAAGGGCATGGGATGCATTGTGACACCACAGGGGTTAAGAGAAGCAAGGAACCATTGTGACCCAATGCAGGCTAACAATCTATGAATCCCTTTTGACACCAGGGGGCGCAAAAGGACCACGGATGAACTCTGACAGCATGGGGACCTATAGAAGCAAGCAACCATTATGACACCATGAAGGCCAAGAATCGACTGGTTCATTGTAAGACCAAGTGGCCTAAAAGGGCATGGAATGCATTGTGACACCACAGAGGTTAAGAGAAGCAAGGAACCATTGTGACCCAATGCAGGCTAACAATCTAATGATCGCTTGTGGCACCAGGGGGTATAAAAAGGGCCAGGGATGGATTGTTACAGCACGGGGACCAATAGAAGCAAGGATCTACTATGCCACCGTGGAGGCCAAGAATCAAATGATTCATTGTGACATCAAGTGGCCTAAAAGGGCATGGGATGCATTGTGACAGCACAGGGGTTAAGAGAAGCAAGGATCCATTGTGATCCAAAGCCGGCTAACAATCTAATGATCCCTTGTGACACCAATGGGCCTAAAAGGGGCAGGGATGAATTGTGAAAGCATGGGGCCCAAGTAAAACCTGGTACAATTATGCCACCATGGAGGCCAAGAATCAAATGATTCATTGTGACATCAAGTGGCCTAAAAGGGCATGGGATGCATTGTGACACCACAGGGGTTAAGAGAAGCAAGGAACCATTGTGACCCAATGCAGGCTAACAATCTAATGATCCCCTGTGGCACCAGGGGGTATAAAAAGGGCCAGGGATGGATTGTTACAGCACGGGGACCAATAGAAGCAAGGATCTATTATGCCGCCATGGAGGCCAAGAATCAAATAATTCATTGTGACATCATGTGGCCTAAAAGGGCATGGGATGCATTGTGACAGCACAGGGGTTAAGAGAAGTAAGGATCCATTGTGACCCAATGCAGGCTAACAATCTAATGATCCCTTTTGACACCAAGGCGCCTAAAAGGGGCAGGGATGTATTGTGAAGGCATGGGGCCCAATAGAAACAAGGAACCATTATGACACCATGGAGGCCAAGAATCAAATGATTCATTGTGACATCAAGTGGCCCAAAAGGGCATGGGATGCATTGTGACACCACAGAGGTTAAGAGAAGCAAGGAACCATTGTGACCCAATGCAGGCTAACAATCTAATGATCGCTTGTGGCACCAGGGGGTATAAAAAGGGCCAGGGATGGATTGTTACAGCACGGGGACCAATAGAAGCAAGGATCTATTATGCCACCGTGGAGGCCAAGAATCAAATGATTCATTGTGACATCAAGTGGCCTAAAAGGGCATGGGATGCATTGTGACAGCACCGGGGTTAAGAGAAGCAAGGATCCATTGTGACCCAATGGAGGCTAATAATCCCAGGATCCCATTTGACACCAGGGGGCGTAAAAGGGCCAGGGATGAATTGTGACAGCATGGGGCCCAATAGAACCCAGGAAACATTATGACACCATGGAGGCCAAGAATCAAATAATTCATTGTGACGTCGTGCGGCCTAAAAGGGCATGGGATGCATTGTGACACCACAGGGGTTAAGAGAAGCAAGGATCCATTGTGACCCAATGGAGGCTAACAATCTAATGATCCCTTTTGACACCAATGCGCCTAAAAGGGGCAGGGATGTATTGTGAAAGCATGGGGCCCAATAGAAACAAGGAACCATTATGACACCATGGAGGCCAAGAATCAAATGATTCATTGTGACATCAAGTGGCCTAAAAGGGCATGGGATGCATTGTGACAGCACAGAGGTTAAGAGAAGCAAGGAACCATTGTGACCCAATGCAGGCTAACAATCTAATGATCCCTTGTTTACACCAATGGGCCTAAAAGGGGCAGGGATGAATTGTGAGAGCATGGGGCCCAAGTAAAACCTGGTACAATTACACCACCGTGCAGGCCAAGAATCAAATGATTCATTGTGACATCAAGTGGCCTTAAAGGGCATGGGATGCATTGTGACAGCACAGGGGTTAAGAGAAGCAAGGAACCATTGTGACCCAATGCAGGCTAACAATCTAAGAATCCCTTTTGACACCAGGGGGCGCAAAAGGACCACGGATGGACTCTGACAGCATGGGGACCTATAGAAGCAAGGAACCATTATGACACCATGAAGGCCAAGAATCTAATGGTTCATTGTAAGACCAAGTGGCCTAAAAGGGCTTGGAATGCATTGTGACACGACAGAGGTTAAGAGAAGCAAGGAACCATTGTGACCCAAGGCAGGCTAACAATGTAATGATCCCTTGTGGCACCAGGGGGTATAAAAATGGCCAGGAATGGATTGTTACAGCACGGGGACCAATAGAAGCAAGGATCTATTATGCCACGGTGGAGGCCAAGAATCAAATGATTCATTGTGACATCAAGTGGCCTAAAAGGGCATGGGATGCATTGTGACAGCACAGGGGTTAAGAGAAGCAAGGATCCATTGTGACCCAATGGAGGCTAATAATCCCAGGATCCCATTTAACACCAGGGGGCGTAAAAAGGCCAGGGATGAATTGTGACAGCATGGGGCCCAATAGAAACAAGGAACCTTTATGACACCATGGAGGCCAAGAATCAAATGATTCATTGTGACATCAAGTGGCCTAAAAGGGCATGGGAGGCATTGTGACACCACAGAGGTTAAGAGAAGCAAGGAACCATTGTGACCCAATGCAGGCTAACAATCTAATGATCCCTTGTGACACCAATGGGCCTAAAAGGGCCAGGGATGAATTGTGAAAGAATGGGGCCCAATTAAAACCTGGTACAATTACGCCACCATGGACGCCAAGAATCAAATGATTCATTGTGACATCAAGTGGCCTAAAAGGGCATGGGATGCATTGTGACAGCACCGGGGTTAAGAGAAGCAAGGATCCATTGTGACCCAATGCAGGCTAACAATCTAATGATCCCTTGTGACACCAATGGGCCTAAAAGTGGCAGGGATGAATTGTGAAAGCATGGGGCCCATGTAAAACATGGTACAATTATGCCACCAGGGAGGCCAAGAATCAAATAATTCATTGTGACATCAAGTGGCCTAAAAGGGCATGGGATGCATTGTGACACCACAGGGGTTAAGAGCAGCAAGGATCCATTGTGACCCAATGGAGGCTAGCAATCTAATGATCCCTTGTGACACCAATGGGCCTAAAAGGGCCAGGGATGAATTGTTACAGGACGGGGACCAATAGAAGCAAGGATCTATTATGCCACCGTGGAGGCCAAGAATCAAATGATTCATTGTGACATCAAGTGGCCTAAAAGGGCATGGGATGCATTGTGACAGCACAGGGGTTAAGAGAAGCAAGGAACCATTGTGACCCAATGCAGGCTAACAATCTAATGATCCCTTGTGGCACCAGGGGGTATAAAAAGGGCCAGGGATGGATTGTTACAGCACGGGGACCAATAGAACCAAGGATCTATTATGCCGCCGTGGAGACCAAGTATCAAATAATTCATTGTGACGTCATGTGGCCTAAAAGGGCATGGGATGCATTGTGACAGCACAGGGGTTAAGAGAAGTAAGGATCCATTGTGACCCAATGGAGGCTAACAATCTAATGATCCCTTTTGACACCAAGGCGCCTAAAAGGGGCAGGGATGTATTGTGAAGGCATGGGGCCCAATAGAAACAAGGAACCATTATGACACCATGGAGGCCAAGAATCAAAAGATTCATTGTGACATCAAGTGGCCTAAAAGGTCATGGGATGCATTGTGACACCACAGAGGTTAAGAGAAGCAAGGAACCATTGTGACCCAATGCAGGCTAACAATCTAATGATCCCTTGTGGCACCAAGGGGTATAAAAAGGGCCAGGGATGGATTGTTACAGCACGGGGACCAATAGAAGCAAGGATCTATTATGCCACCGTGGAGGCCAAGAATCAAATGATTCATTGTGACATCAAGTGGCCTAAAAGGGCATGGGATGCATTGTGACAGCACAGGGGTTAAGAGAAGCAAGGAACCATTGTGACCCAATGCAGGCTAACAATCTAATGATCCCTTGTGACACCAATGGGCCTAAAAGGGCCAGAGATGAATTGTTACAGCATGGGGCCCAATAGAAACAAGGAACCATTATGACACCATGGAGGCCAAGAATCAAATGATTCATTGTGACATCAAGTGGCCTAAAAGGGCATGGGATGCATTGTGACAGCACAGAGGTTAAGAGAAGCAAGGAACCATTGTGACCCAATGCAGGCTAACAATCTAATGATCCCTTGTGACACCAATGGGCCTAAAAGGGGCAGGGATGTATTGTGAAAGCATGGGGCCCAAGTAAAACCTGGTACAATTATGCCACCATGGAGGCCAAGAATCAAATGATTCATTGTGACATCAAGTGACCTAAAAGGGCATGGGATGCATTGTGACACCACAGGGGTTTAGAGAAGCAAGGATCCATTGTGACCCAATGGAGGCTAACAATCTAATGATCCCTTGTGACACCAATGGGCCTAAAAGGGGCAGGGATGAATTGTGAAAGCATGGGGCCCAAGTAAAACCTGGTACAATTATGCCACCATGGAGGCCAAGAATCAAATGATTCATTGTGACATCAAGTGGCCTAAAAGGGCATGGGATGCATTGTGACACCACAGGGGTTAAGAGAAGCACGGATCCATTGTGACCAAATGGAGGCTAACAATCTAATGATCCCTTGTGACACCAAAGGGCCTAAAAGGGCCAGGGATGGATTGTTACAGCACGGGGACCAATAGAAACAAGGATCTATTATGCCGCCATGGAGGCCAAGAATCAAATAATTCATTGTGACATCATGTGGCCTAAAAGGGCATGGGATGCATTGTGACAGCACAGGGGTTAAGAGAAGTAAGGATCCATTGTGACCCAATGCAGGCTAACAATCTAATGATCCCTTGTGACACCAATGGGCCTAAAAGGGGCAGGGATGTATTGTGAAAGCATGGGGCACAAGTAAAACCTGGTACAATTACACCACCATGGAGGCCAAGAATCAAATGATTCATTGTGACATCAAGTGGCCTTAAAGGGCATGGGATGCATTGTGACACCACAGGGGTTAAGAGAAGCAAGGATCCATTGTGACCCAATGCAGGCTAACAATCTAAGAATCCCTTTTGACACCAGGGGGCGCAAATGGACCACGGATGGACTCTGACAGCATGGGGACCTATAGAAGCAAGGAACCATTATGACACCATGAAGGCCAAGAATCAAATGGTTCATTGTAAGACCAAGTGGCCTAAAAGGGCTTGGAATGCATTGTGACACCACAGAGGTTAAGAGAAGCAAGGAACCATTGTGACCCAATGCAGGCTAACAATCTAATGATCCCTTGTGGCACCAGGGGGTATAAAAAGGGCCAGGGATGGATTGTTACAGCACGGGGACCAATAGAACCAAGGATCTATTATGCCGCCGTGGAGACCAAGTATCAAATAATTCATTGTGACGTCATGTGGCCTAAAAGGGCATGGGATGCATTGTGACAGCACAGGGGTTAAGAGAAGTAAGGATCCATTGTGACCCAATGGAGGCTAACAATCTAATGATCCCTTGTGACACCAATGGGCCTAAAAGGGCCAGGGATGAATTGTTACAGCACGGAGACCAATAGAAGCAAGGATCTATTATGCCGCCATGGAGGCCAAGAATCAAATGATTCATTGTGACATCAAGTGGCCTAAAAGGTCATGGGATGCATTGTGACACCACAGAGGTTAAGAGAAGCAAGGAACCATTGTGACCCAATGCAGGCTAACAATCTAATGATCCCTTGTGGCACCAAGGGGTATAAAAAGGGCCAGGGATGGATTGTTACAGCACGGGGACCAATAGAAGCAAGGATCTATTATGCCACCGTGGAGGCCAAGAATCAAATGATTCATTGTGACATCAAGTGGCCTAAAAGGGCATGGGATGCATTGTGACAGCACAGGGGTTAAGAGAAGCAAGGAACCATTGTGACCCAATGCAGGCTAACAATCTAATGATCCCTTGTGACACCAATGGGCCTAAAAGGGCCAGAGATGAATTGTTACAGCATGGGGCCCAATAGAAACAAGGAACCATTATGACACCATGGAGGCCAAGAATCAAATGATTCATTGTGACATCAAGTGGCCTAAAAGGGCATGGGATGCATTGTGACAGCACAGAGGTTAAGAGAAGCAAGGAACCATTGCGACCCAATGCAGGCTAACAATCTAATGATCCCTTGTGACACCAATGGGCCTAAAAGGGCCAGGGATGAATTTTTACAGCACCGGGACCAATAGAAGCAAGGATCTATTATGCCACAATGGAGGCCAAGAATCAAATAATTCATTGTGACATCATGTGGCCTAAAAGGGCATGGGATGCATTGTGACACCACAGGGGTTAAGAGAAGCAAGGAACCATTGTGACCCAATGCAGGCTAACAATCTATGAATCCCTTTTGACACCAGGGGGCGCAAAAGGACCACGGATGAACTCTGACAGCATGGGGACCTATAGAAGCAAGCAACCATTATGACACCATGAAGGCCAAGAATCGACTGGTTCATTGTAAGACCAAGTGGCCTAAAAGGGCATGGAATGCATTGTGACACCACAGGGGTTAAGAGAAGCAAGGATCCATTGTGACCCAATGCAGGCTAACAATCTAAGAATCCCTTTTGACACCAGGGGGCGCAAATGGACCACGGATGGACTCTGACAGCATGGGGACCTATAGAAGCAAGGAACCATTATGACACCATGAAGGCCAAGAATCAAATGGTTCATTGTAAGACCAAGTGGCCTAAAAGGGCTTGGAATGCATTGTGACACCACAGAGGTTAAGAGAAGCAAGGAACCATTGTGACCCAATGCAGGCTAACAATCTAATGATCCCTTGTGGCACCAGGGGGTATAAAAAGGGCCAGGGATGGATTGTTACAGCACGGGGACCAATAGAACCAAGGATCTATTATGCCGCCGTGGAGACCAAGTATCAAATAATTCATTGTGACGTCATGTGGCCTAAAAGGGCATGGGATGCATTGTGACAGCACAGGGGTTAAGAGAAGTAAGGATCCATTGTGACCCAATGGAGGCTAACAATCTAATGATCCCTTGTGACACCAATGGGCCTAAAAGGGCCAGGGATGAATTGTTACAGCACGGAGACCAATAGAAGCAAGGATCTATTATGCCGCCATGGAGGCCAAGAATCAAATGATTCATTGTGACATCAAGTGGCCTAAAAGGTCATGGGATGCATTGTGACACCACAGAGGTTAAGAGAAGCAAGGAACCATTGTGACCCAATGCAGGCTAACAATCTAATGATCCCTTGTGGCACCAAGGGGTATAAAAAGGGCCAGGGATGGATTGTTACAGCACGGGGACCAATAGAAGCAAGGATCTATTATGCCACCGTGGAGGCCAAGAATCAAATGATTCATTGTGACATCAAGTGGCCTAAAAGGGCATGGGATGCATTGTGACAGCACAGGGGTTAAGAGAAGCAAGGAACCATTGTGACCCAATGCAGGCTAACAATCTAATGATCCCTTGTGACACCAATGGGCCTAAAAGGGCCAGAGATGAATTGTTACAGCATGGGGCCCAATAGAAACAAGGAACCATTATGACACCATGGAGGCCAAGAATCAAATGATTCATTGTGACATCAAGTGGCCTAAAAGGGCATGGGATGCATTGTGACAGCACAGAGGTTAAGAGAAGCAAGGAACCATTGCGACCCAATGCAGGCTAACAATCTAATGATCCCTTGTGACACCAATGGGCCTAAAAGGGCCAGGGATGAATTTTTACAGCACCGGGACCAATAGAAGCAAGGATCTATTATGCCACAATGGAGGCCAAGAATCAAATAATTCATTGTGACATCATGTGGCCTAAAAGGGCATGGGATGCATTGTGACACCACAGGGGTTAAGAGAAGCAAGGAACCATTGTGACCCAATGCAGGCTAACAATCTATGAATCCCTTTTGACACCAGGGGGCGCAAAAGGACCACGGATGAACTCTGACAGCATGGGGACCTATAGAAGCAAGCAACCATTATGACACCATGAAGGCCAAGAATCGACTGGTTCATTGTAAGACCAAGTGGCCTAAAAGGGCATGGAATGCATTGTGACACCACAGAGGTTAAGAGAAGCAAGGAACCATTGTGACCCAATGCAGGCTAACAATCTAATGATCGCTTGTGGCACCAGGGGGTATAAAAAGGGCCAGGGATGGATTGTTACAGCACGGGGACCAATAGAAGCAAGGATCTACTATGCCACCGTGGAGGCCAAGAATCAAATGATTCATTGTGACATCAAGTGGCCTAAAAGGGCATGGGATGCATTGTGACAGCACAGGGGTTAAGAGAAGCAAGGATCCATTGTGATCCAAAGCCGGCTAACAATCTAATGATCCCTTGTGACACCAATGGGCCTAAAAGGGGCAGGGATGAATTGTGAAAGCATGGGGCCCAAGTAAAACCTGGTACAATTATGCCACCATGGAGGCCAAGAATCAAATGATTCATTGTGACATCAAGTGGCCTAAAAGGGCATGGGATGCATTGTGACACCACAGGGGTTAAGAGAAGCAAGGAACCATTGTGACCCAATGCAGGCTAACAATCTAATGATCCCCTGTGGCACCAGGGGGTATAAAAAGGGCCAGGGATGGATTGTTACAGCACGGGGACCAATAGAAGCAAGGATCTATTATGCCGCCATGGAGGCCAAGAATCAAATAATTCATTGTGACATCATGTGGCCTAAAAGGGCATGGGATGCATTGTGACAGCACAGGGGTTAAGAGAAGTAAGGATCCATTGTGACCCAATGCAGGCTAACAATCTAATGATCCCTTTTGACACCAAGGCGCCTAAAAGGGGCAGGGATGTATTGTGAAGGCATGGGGCCCAATAGAAACAAGGAACCATTATGACACCATGGAGGCCAAGAATCAAATGATTCATTGTGACATCAAGTGGCCCAAAAGGGCATGGGATGCATTGTGACACCACAGAGGTTAAGAGAAGCAAGGAACCATTGTGACCCAATGCAGGCTAACAATCTAATGATCCCTTGTGGCACCAGGGGGTATAAAAAGGGCCAGGGATGGATTGTTACAGCACGGGGACCAATAGAAGCAAGGATCTATTATGCCACCGTGGAGGCCAAGAATCAAATGATTCATTGTGACATCAAGTGGCCTAAAAGGGCATGGGATGCATTGTGACAGCACCGGGGTTAAGAGAAGCAAGGATCCATTGTGACCCAATGGAGGCTAATAATCCCAGGATCCCATTTGACACCAGGGGGCGTAAAAGGGCCAGGGATGAATTGTGACAGCATGGGGCCCAATAGAACCCAGGAAACATTATGACACCATGGAGGCCAAGAATCAAATAATTCATTGTGACGTCGTGCGGCCTAAAAGGGCATGGGATGCATTGTGACACCACAGGGGTTAAGAGAAGCAAGGATCCATTGTGACCCAATGGAGGCTAACAATCTAATGATCCCTTTTGACACCAATGTGCCTAAAAGGGGCAGGGATGTATTGTGAAAGCATGGGGCCCAATAGAAACAAGGAACCATTATGACACCATGGAGGCCAAGAATCAAATGATTCATTGTGACATCAAGTGGCCTAAAAGGGCATGGGATGCATTGTGACAGCACAGAGGTTAAGAGAAGCAAGGAACCATTGTGACCCAATGCAGGCTAACAATCTAATGACCCCTTGTTTACACCAATGGGCCTAAAAGGGGCAGGGATGAATTGTGAGAGCATGGGGCCCAAGTAAAACCTGGTACAATTACACCACCGTGCAGGCCAAGAATCAAATGATTCATTGTGACATCAAGTGGCCTTAAAGGGCATGGGATGCATTGTGACACCACAGGGGTTAAGAGAAGCAAGGAACCATTGTGACCCAATGCAGGCTAACAATCTAAGAATCCCTTTTGACACCAGGGGGCGCAAAAGGACCACGGATGGACTCTGACAGCATGGGGACCTATAGAAGCAAGGAACCATTATGACACCATGAAGGCCAAGAATCTAATGGTTCATTGTAAGACCAAGTGGCCTAAAAGGGCTTGGAATGCATTGTGACACGACAGAGGTTAAGAGAAGCAAGGAACCATTGTGACCCAAGGCAGGCTAACAATGTAATGATCCCTTGTGGCACCAGGGGGTATAAAAATGGCCAGGAATGGATTGTTACAGCACGGGGACCAATAGAAGCAAGGATCTATTATGCCACGGTGGAGGCCAAGAATCAAATGATTCATTGTGACATCAAGTGGCCTAAAAGGGCATGGGATGCATTGTGACAGCACAGGGGTTAAGAGAAGCAAGGATCCATTGTGACCCAATGGAGGCTAATAATCCCAGGATCCCATTTAACACCAGGGGGCGTAAAAAGGCCAGGGATGAATTGTGACAGCATGGGGCCCAATAGAAACAAGGAACCTTTATGACACCAGGGAGGCCAAGAATCAAATGATTCATTGTGACATCAAGTGGCCTAAAAGGGCATGGGAGGCATTGTGACACCACAGAGGTTAAGAGAAGCAAGGAACCATTGTGACCCAATGCAGGCTAACAATCTAATGATCCCTTGTGACACCAATGGGCCTAAAAGGGCCAGGGATGAATTGTTACAGCACGGGGACCAATAGAAGCAAGGATCTATTATGCCGCCATGGAGGCCAAGAATCAAATGATTCATTGTGACATCAAGTGGCCTAAAAGGGCATGGGATGCATTGTGACAGCACAGGGGTTAAGAGAAGCAAGGATCCATTGTGACCCAATGCAGGCTAACAATCTAATGATCCCTTTTGACACCAATGGGCCTAAAAGGGCCAGGGAGGAATTGTGAAAGCATGTGGCCCAAGTAAAACCTGGTACAATTATGCCACCATGGAGGCCAAGAATCAAATGATTCATTGTGACATCAAGTGGCCTAAAAGGGCTTGGAATGCATTGTGACACCACAGAGGTTAAGAGAAGCAAGGAACCATTGTGACCCAATGCATGCAAACAATCTAATGATCCCTTGTGGCACCAGGGGGTATAAAAAGGGCCAGGGATGGATTGTTACGGCACGGGGACCAATAGAAGCAAGGATCTATTATGCCGCCATGGAGGACAAGAATCAAATAATTCATTGTGACATCATGTGGCCTAAAAGGGCATGGGATGCATTGTCACAGCACAGGGGTTAAGAGAAGTAAGGATCCATTGTGACCCAATGGAGGCTAACAATCTAATGATCCCTTGTGACACCAATGGGCCTAAAAGGGCAAGGGATGAATTGTGAAACTATGGGGCCCAAGTAAAACCTGGTACATTTACACCACCATGGAGGCCAAGAATCAAATGATTCATTGTGACATCAAGTGGCCTAAAAGGGCATGGGATGCATTGTGACAGCACAGGGGTTAAGAGAAGCAAGGAACCATTGTGACCCAATGCAGGCTAACAATCTAAGAATCCCTTTTGACACCAGGGGGCGCAAAAGGACAACGGATGGACTCTGACCGCATGGGGACCTATAGAAGCAAGGAACCATTATGACACCATGAAGGCCAAGAATCAAATGGTTCATTGTGACATCAAGTGGCCTAAAAGGGCTTGGAATGCATTGTGACACCACAGAGGTTAAGAGAAGCAAGGAACCATTGTGACCCAATGCAGGCTAACAATCTAATGATCCCTTGTGGCACCAGGGGATATAAAAAGGGCCAGGGATGGATTGTTACAGCACGGGGACCAATAGAAGCAAGGATCTATTATGCCACCGTGGAGGCCAAGAATCAAATGGTTCATTGTGACATCAAGTGGCCTAAAAGGCATGGGATGCATTGTGACACCACAGGGGTTAAGAGAAGCAAGGAAGCATTTTGACCCAATGGAGGCTAATAATCCCAGGATCCCATTTGACACCAGGGGGCGTAAAAGGGCCAGGGATGAATTGTGACAGCATGGGGCCCAATAGAAACAAGGAACCATTATGACACCATGGAGGCCAAGAATCAAATGATTCATTGTGACATCAAGTGGCCTAAAAGGGCATGGGATGCATTGTGACAGCACAGAGGTTAAGAGAAGCAAGGAACCATTGTGACCCAATGCAGGCTAACAATCTAATGATCCCTTGTGACACCAATGGGCCTAAAAGGGCCAGGGATGAATTGTTACAGCACGGGGACCAATAGAAGCAAGGATCTATTATGCCGCCATGGAGGCCAAGAATCAAATAATTCATTGTGACATCATGTGGCCTAAAAGGGCATGGGATGCATTGTGACAGCACAGGGGTTAAGAGAAGTAAGGATCCATTGTGACCCAATGGAGGCTAACAATCTAATGATCCCTTTTGACACCAATGGGCCTAAATTGGGGCAGGGATGTATTGTGAAAGCATGGGGCCCAATTAAAACCTGGTACAATTACGCCACCATGGAGGCCAAGAATCAAATGATTCATTGTGACATCAAGTGGCCTAAAAGGGCATGGGATGCATTGTGACAGCACAGGGGTTAAGAGAAGCAAGGATCCATTGTGACCCAATGCAGGCTAACAATCTAATGATCCCTTGTGACACCAATGGGCCTAAAAGGGGCAGGGATGAATTGTGAAAGCATGGGGCCCAATAGAAACAAGGAACCATTATGCCACCATGGAGGCCCAGAATCAAATGATTCATTGTGACATCAAGTGGCCTAAAAGGGCATGGGATGCATTATGACACCACAGAGGTTAAGAGAAGCAAGGAACCATTGTGACCCAATGCAGGCTAACAATCTAAGAATCCCTTTTGACACCCGGGTGCGCAAAAGGACCACGGATGAACTTTGACAGCATGGGGACCTATAGAAGCAAGGAACCCTTATGACACCATGAAGGCCAAGAATCAAATGGTTCATTGTAAGACCAAGTGGCCTAAAAGGGCTTGGAATGCATTGTGACACCACAGAGGTTAAGAGAAGCAAGGAACCATTGTGACCCAATGCAGGCTAACAATCTAATGATCCCTTGTGGCACCAGGGGGTATAAAAACGGCTAGGGATAGATTGTTACAGCACGGGGACCAATAGAAGCAAGGATCTATTATGCCACCGTGGAGGCCAAGAATCAAATGATTCATTGTGACATCATGTGGCCTAAAAGGGCATGGGATGCATTGTGACAGCACAGGGGTTAAGAGAAGCAAGGATCCATTGTGACCCAATGGAGGCTAATAATCCCAGGATCCCATTTGACACCAGGGGGCGTAAAAGGGCCAGGGATGAATTGTGAAGGCATGGGGCCCAATAGAAACAAGGAACCATTATGACACCATGGAGGCCAAGAATCAAATGATTCATTGTGACATCAAGTGGCCTAAAAGGGCATGGGAGGCATTGTGACACCACAGAGGTTAAGAGAAGCAAGGAACCATTGTGACCCAATGCAGGCTAACAATCTAATGATCCCTTGTGACACCAATGGGCCTAAAAGGGCCAGGGATGAATTGTTACAGCACGGGGACCAATAGAAGCAAGGATCTATTATGCCACCATGGAGGCCAAGAATCAAATAATTCATTGTGACATTATGTGGCCTAAAAGGGCATGGGATGCATTGTGACAGCACAGGGGTTAAGAGAAGCAAGGAACCATTGTGACCCAATGCAGGCTAACAATCTAATGATCCCTTGTGACACCAATGGGCCTAAAAGGGCCAGGGATGAATTGTGAAAGCATGGGGACCAAGTAAAACCTGGTACAATTACACCACCATGGAGGCCAAGAATCAAATGATTCATTGTGTCATCAAGTGGCCTAAAAGGGCATGGGATGCATTGTGACACCACAGGGGTTAAGAGAAGCAAGGATCCATTGTGACCCAATGGAGGCTAATAATCCCAGGATCCCATTAGACACCAGGGGGCGTAAAAGGGCCAGGGATGAATTGTGACAGCAAGGGGTCCAATAGAAACAAGGAACCATTATGACACCATGGAGGCCAAGAATCAAATGATTCATTGTGATATCAAGTGGCCTAAAAGGGCATGGGATGCATTGTGACACCACAGAGGTTAAGAGAAGCAAGGAACCATTGTGACCCAATGCAGGCTAACAATCTAATGATCCGGTGTGACACCAATGGGCCTAAAAGGGCCAGGGATGAATTGTTACAGCACGGGGACCAATAGAAGCAAGGATCTATTATGCCGCCATGGAGGCCAAGAATCAAATGATTCATTGTGACATCATGTGGCCTAAAAGGGCATGGGATGCATTGTGACAGCACAGGGGTTAAGAGAAGCAAGGATCCATTGTGACCCAATGCAGGCTAACAATCTAATGATCCCTTGTGACACCAATGGGCCTAAAAGGGGCAGGGATGTATTGTGAAAGCATGGGGCCCAATTAAAACCTGGTACAATTACGCCACCATGGAGGCCAAGAATCAAATGGTTCATTGTAAGACCAAGTGGCCTAAAATGGCATGGGATGCATTGTGACACCACAGGGGTTAAGAGAAGCAAGGAACCATTGTGACCCAATGCAGGCTAACAATCTAATGATCCCTTGTGACACCAATGGGCCTAAAAGGGCCAGGGATGAATTGTTACAGCACGGGGACCAATAGAAGCAAGGATCTATTATGCCGCCATGGAGGCCAAGAATCAAATAATTCATTGTGACATTATGTGGCCTAAAAGGGCATGGGATGCATTGTGACAGCCCAGGGGTTAAGAGAAGTAAGGATCCATTGTGACCCAATGGAGGCTAACAATCTAATGATCCCTTTTGACACCAATGGGCATAAAAGGGGCAGGGATGTATTGTGAAAGCATGGGGGCCAATTAAAACCTGGTACAATTTCACCACCATGGAGGCCAAGAATCAAATGATTCATTGTGACATCAGGTGGCCTAAAAGGGCATGGGATGCATTGTGACAGCACAGGGGTCAAGAGAAGCAAGGAACCATTGTGACCCAATGCAGGCTAACAATCTAAGAATCCCTTTTGACACCAGGGGGCGCAAAAGGACCACGGATGGACTCTGACAGCATGGGGACCTATAGAAGCAAGGAACCATTATGACACCATGAAGGCCAAGAATCTAATGGTTCATTGTGACATCAAGTGGCCTAAAAGGGCTTGGAATGCATTGTGACACCACAGAGGTTAAGAGAAGCAAGGAACCATTGTGACCCAATGCAGGCTAACAATCTAATGATCCCTTGTGGCACCAGGGGGTATAAAAAGGGCCAGGAATGGATTGTTACAGCACGGGGACCAATAGAAGCAAGGATCTATTATGCCACCATGGAGGCCAAGAATCAAATTATTCATTGTGACATCAAGTGGCCTAAAAGGGCATGGGATGCATTGTGACACCACAGGGGTTAAGAGAAGCAAGGATGCATTGTGACCCAATGGAGGCTAAAAATCCCAGGATCCCATTTGACACCAGGGGGCGTAAAAGGGCCAGGGATGAATTGTGATAGCATGGGGCCCAATAGAAACAAGGAACCATTATGACACCATGAAGGCCAAGAATCGACTGGTTCATTTTAAGGCCAAGTGGCCTAAAAGGGCTTGGAATGCATTGTGACACCACAGAGGTTAAGAGAAGCAAGGAACCATTGTGACCCAATGCAGGCTAACAATCTAATGATCCCTTGTGACACCAATGGGCCTAAAAGGGGCAGGGATGAATTGTGAAAGCATGGGGCCCAAGTAAAACCTGGTACAATTATGCCACCATGGAGGCCAAGAATCAAATGATTCATTGTGGCATCAAGTGGCCTAAAAGGGCATGGGATGCATTGTGACACCACAGGGGTTAAGAGAAGCAAGGATCCATTGTGACCCAATGGAGGCTAACAATCTAAGAATCCCTTTTGACACCAGGCGGCGCAAAAGGACCACGGATGAACTCTGACAGCATGGGGACCTATAGAAGCAAGGAACCATTATGACACCATGAAGGCCAAGAATCGACTGGTTCATTGTAAGACCAAGTGGCCTAAAAGGGCATGGGATGCATTGTGACAGCACAGGGGTTAAGAGAAGCAAGGATCCATTGTGATCCAATGCCGGCTAACAATCTAATGATCCCTTGTGGCACCAGGGGGTATAAAAAGGGACAGGGATGGATTGTTCCAGCACGGAGACCAATAGAAGCAAGGATCTATTATGCCACCATGGAGGCCAAGAATCAAATAATTCATTGTGACATCATGCGGCCTAAAAGGGCATGGGATGCATTGTGACACCACAGGGGTTAAGAGAAGCAAGGATCCATTGTGACCCAATGGAGGCTAACAATCTAATGATCCCTTTTGACACCAATGCGCCTAAAAGGGGCAGGGATGTATTGTGAAAGCATGGGGCCCAATAGAAACAAGGAACCATTATGACACCATGGAGGCCAAGAATCAAATGATTCATTGTGACATCAAGTGGCCTAAAAGGGCATGGGATGCATTGTGACAGCACAGAGGTTAAGAGAAGCAAGGAACCATTGTGACCCAATGCAGGCTAACAATCTAAGAATCCCTTTTGACACCAGGGGGCGCAAAAGGACAACGGATGGACTCTGAGAGCATGGGGACCTATAGAAGCAAGGAACCATTATGACACCATGAAGGCAAAGAATCAAATGGCTCATTGTAAGACCAAGTGGCCTAAAAGGGCTTGGAATGCATTGTGACACCACAGAGGTTAAGAGAAGCAAGGAACCATTGTGACCCAATGCAGGCTAACAATCTAATGATCCCTTGTGGCACCAGGGGGTATAAAAAGGGCCAGGGATGGATTGTTACAGCACGGGGACCAATAGAAGCAAGGATCTATTATGCCACCGTGGAGGCCAAGAATCAAATGATTCATTGTGACATCAAGTGGCCTAAAAGGGCATGGGATGCATTGTGACACCACAGAGGTTAAGAGAAGCAAGGAACCATTGTGACCCAATGCAGGCTAACAATCTAATGATCCCTTGTGACACCAATGGGCCTAAAAGGGCCAGGGAGGAATTGTGAAAGCATGGGGCCCAAGTAAAACCTGGTACAATTATGCCACCATGGAGGCCAAGAATTAAATGATTCATTGTGACATCAAGTGGCCTAAAAGGGCATGGGATGCATTGTGACACCACAGGGGTTAAGAGAAGCAAGGAACCATTGTGACCCAATGCAGGCTAACAATCTAATGATCCCTTGTGGCACCAGGGGGTATAAAAAGGGACAGGGATGGATTGTTACAGCACGGGGACCAATAGAAGCAAGGATCTATTATGCCACCATGGAGGCCAAGAATCAAATAATTTATTGTGACATCAAGTGGCCTAAAAGGGCATGGGATGCATTGTGACAGCACAGGGGTTAAGAGAAGCAAGGATCCATTGTGACCCAATGGAGGCTAATAATCCCAGGATCCCATTTAACACCAGGGGGCGTAAAAAGGCCAGGGATGAATTGTGACAGCATGGGGCCCAATAGAAACAAGGAACCTTTATGACACCAGGGAGGCCAAGAATCAAATGATTCATTGTGACATCAAGTGGCCTAAAAGGGCATGGGAGGCATTGTGACACCACAGAGGTTAAGAGAAGCAAGGAACCATTGTGACCCAATGCAGGCTAACAATCTAATGATCCCTTGTGACACCAATGGGCCTAAAAGGGCCAGGGATGAATTGTTACAGCACGGGGACCAATAGAAGCAAGGATCTATTATGCCGCCATGGAGGCCAAGAATCAAATGATTCATTGTGACATCAAGTGGCCTAAAAGGGCATGGGATGCATTGTGACAGCACAGGGGTTAAGAGAAGCAAGGATCCATTGTGACCCAATGCAGGCTAACAATCTAATGATCCCTTTTGACACCAATGGGCCTAAAAGGGGCAGGGATGTATTGTGAAAGAATGGGGCCCAATTAAAACCTGGTACAATTACGCCACCATGGACGCCAAGAATCAAATGATTCATTGTGACATCAAGTGGCCTAAAAGGGCATGGGATGCATTGTGACACCACAGGGGTTAAGAGAAGCAAGGATCCATTGTGACCCAATGCAGGCTAACAATCTAATGATCCCTTGTGACACCAATGGGCCTAAAAGGGGCAGGGATGAATTGTGAAAGCATGGGGCCCAATAGAAACAAGGAACCATTATGCCACCATGGAGGCCCAGAATCAAATGATTCATTGTGACATCAAGTGGCCTAAAAGGGCATGGGATGCATTATGACACCACAGAGGTTAAGAGAAGCAAGGAACCATTGTGACCCAATGCAGGCTAACAATCTAAGAATCCCTTTTGACACCCGGGTGCGCAAAAGGACCACGGATGAACTTTGACAGCATGGGGACCTATAGAAGCAAGGAACCCTTATGACACCATGAAGGCCAAGAATCAAATGGTTCATTGTAAGACCAAGTGGCCTAAAAGGGCTTGGAATGCATTGTGACACCACAGAGGTTAAGAGAAGCAAGGAACCATTGTGACCCAATGCAGGCTAACAATCTAATGATCCCTTGTGGCACCAGGGGGTATAAAAACGGCTAGGGATAGATTGTTACAGCACGGGGACCAATAGAAGCAAGGATCTATTATGCCACCATGGAGGCCAAGAATCAAATGATTCATTGTGACATCATGTGGCCTAAAAGGGCATGGGATGCATTGTGACAGCACAGGGGTTAAGAGAAGCAAGGATCCATTGTGACCCAATGGAGGCTAATAATCCCAGGATCCCATTTGACACCAGGGGGCGTAAAAGGGCCAGGGATGAATTGTGAAGGCATGGGGCCCAATAGAAACAAGGAACCATTATGACACCATGGAGGCCAAGAATCAAATGATTCATTGTGACATCAAGTGGCCTAAAAGGGCATGGGAGGCATTGTGACACCACAGAGGTTAAGAGAAGCAAGGAACCATTGTGACCCAATGCAGGCTAACAATCTAATGATCCCTTGTGACACCAATGGGCCTAAAAGGGCCAGGGATGAATTGTTACAGCACGGGGACCAATAGAAGCAAGGATCTATTATGCCACCATGGAGGCCAAGAATCAAATGATTCATTGTGTCATCAAGTGGCCTAAAATGGCATGGGATGCATTGTGACACCACAGGGGTTAAGAGAAGCAAGGATCCATTGTGACCCAATGGAGGCTAATAATCCCAGGATCCCATTAGACACCAGGGGGCGTAAAAGGGCCAGGGATGAATTGTGACAGCAAGGGGTCCAATAGAAACAAGGAACCATTATGACACCATGGAGGCCAAGAATCAAATGATTCATTGTGATATCAAGTGGCCTAAAAGGGCATGGGATGCATTGTGACACCACAGAGGTTAAGAGAAGCAAGGAACCATTGTGACCCAATGCAGGCTAACAATCTAATGATCCGGTGTGACACCAATGGGCCTAAAAGGGCCAGGGATGAATTGTTACAGCACGGGGACCAATAGAAGCAAGGATCTATTATGCCGCCATGGAGGCCAAGAATCAAATGATTCATTGTGACATCATGTGGCCTAAAAGGGCATGGGATGCATTGTGACAGCACAGGGGTTAAGAGAAGCAAGGATCCATTGTGACCCAATGCAGGCTAACAATCTAATGATCCCTTGTGACACCAATGGGCCTAAAAGGGGCAGGGATGTATTGTGAAAGCATGGGGCCCAATTAAAACCTGGTACAATTACGCCACCATGGAGGCCAAGAATCAAATGGTTCATTGTAAGACCAAGTGGCCTAAAATGGCATGGGATGCATTGTGACACCACAGGGGTTAAGAGAAGCAAGGAACCATTGTGACCCAATGCAGGCTAACAATCTAATGATCCCTTGTGACACCAATGGGCCTAAAAGGGCCAGGGATGAATTGTTACAGCACGGGGACCAATAGAAGCAAGGATCTATTATGCCGCCATGGAGGCCAAGAATCAAATAATTCATTGTGACATTATGTGGCCTAAAAGGGCATGGGATGCATTGTGACAGCCCAGGGGTTAAGAGAAGTAAGGATCCATTGTGACCCAATGGAGGCTAACAATCTAATGATCCCTTTTGACACCAATGGGCATAAAAGGGGCAGGGATGTATTGTGAAAGCATGGGGGCCAATTAAAACCTGGTACAATTTCACCACCATGGAGGCCAAGAATCAAATGATTCATTGTGACATCAGGTGGCCTAAAAGGGCATGGGATGCATTGTGACAGCACAGGGGTCAAGAGAAGCAAGGAACCATTGTGACCCAATGCAGGCTAACAATCTAAGAATCCCTTTTGACACCAGGGGGCGCAAAAGGACCACGGATGGACTCTGACAGCATGGGGACCTATAGAAGCAAGGAACCATTATGACACCATGAAGGCCAAGAATCTAATGGTTCATTGTGACATCAAGTGGCCTAAAAGGGCTTGGAATGCATTGTGACACCACAGAGGTTAAGAGAAGCAAGGAACCATTGTGACCCAATGCAGGCTAACAATCTAATGATCCCTTGTGGCACCAGGGGGTATAAAAAGGGCCAGGAATGGATTGTTACAGCACGGGGACCAATAGAAGCAAGGATCTATTATGCCACCATGGAGGCCAAGAATCAAATTATTCATTGTGACATCAAGTGGCCTAAAAGGGCATGGGATGCATTGTGACACCACAGGGGTTAAGAGAAGCAAGGATGCATTGTGACCCAATGGAGGCTAAAAATCCCAGGATCCCATTTGACACCAGGGGGCGTAAAAGGGCCAGGGATGAATTGTGATAGCATGGGGCCCAATAGAAACAAGGAACCATTATGACACCATGAAGGCCAAGAATCGACTGGTTCATTTTAAGGCCAAGTGGCCTAAAAGGGCTTGGAATGCATTGTGACACCACAGAGGTTAAGAGAAGCAAGGAACCATTGTGACCCAATGCAGGCTAACAATCTAATGATCCCTTGTGACACCAATGGGCCTAAAAGGGCCAGGGATGAATTGTGAAAGCATGGGGCCCAAGTAAAACCTGGTACAATTATGCCACCATGGAGGCCAAGAATCAAATGATTCATTGTGGCATCAAGTGGCCTAAAAGGGCATGGGATGCATTGTGACACCACAGGGGTTAAGAGAAGCAAGGATCCATTGTGACCCAATGGAGGCTAACAATCTAAGAATCCCTTTTGACACCAGGCGGCGCAAAAGGACCACGGATGAACTCTGACAGCATGGGGACCTATAGAAGCAAGGAACCATTATGACACCATGAAGGCCAAGAATCGACTGGTTCATTGTAAGACCAAGTGGCCTAAAAGGGCATGGGATGCATTGTGACAGCACAGGGGTTAAGAGAAGCAAGGATCCATTGTGATCCAATGCCGGCTAACAATCTAATGATCCCTTGTGGCACCAGGGGGTATAAAAAGGGACAGGGATGGATGGTTACAGCACGGAGACCAATAGAAGCAAGGATCTATTATGCCACCATGGAGGCCAAGAATCAAATAATTCATTGTGACATCATGCGGCCTAAAAGGGCATGGGATGCATTGTGACACCACAGGGGTTAAGAGAAGCAAGGATCCATTGTGACCCAATGGAGGCTAACAATCTAATGATCCCTTTTTACACCAATGCGCCTAAAAGGGGCAGGGATGTATTGTGAAAGCATGGGGCCCAATAGAAACAAGGAACCATTATGACACCATGGAGGCCAAGAATCAAATGATTCATTGTGACATCAAGTGGCCTAAAAGGGCATGGGATGCATTGTGACAGCACAGAGGTTAAGAGAAGCAAGGAACCATTGTGACCCAATGCAGGCTAACAATCTAAGAATCCCTTTTGACACCAGGGGGCGCAAAAGGACAACGGATGGACTCTGAGAGCATGGGGACCTATAGAAGCAAGGAACCATTATGACACCATGAAGGCCAAGAATCAAATGGCTCATTGTAAGACCAAGTGGCCTAAAAGGGCTTGGAATGCATTGTGACACCACAGATGTTAAGAGAAGCAGGGAACCATTGTGACCCAATGCAGGCTAACAATCTAATGATCCCTTGTGACACCAATGGGCCTAAAAGGGCCAGGGATGAATTGTTACAGCACGGGGACCAATAGAAGCAAGGATCTATTATGCCGCCATGGAGGCCAAGAATCAAATGATTCATTGTGACATCATGTGGCCTAAAAGGGCATGGGATGCATTGTGACAGCACAGGGGTTAAGAGAAGCAAGGATCCATTGTGACCCAATGCAGGCTAACAATCTAATGATCCCTTTTGACACCAATGGGCCTAAAAGGGGCAGGGATGTATTGTGAAAGCATGGGGCCCAATTAAAACCTGGTACAATTACGCAACCATGGACGCCAAGAATCAAATTATTCATTGTGACATCAAGTGGCCTAAAAGGGCATGGGATGCATTGTGACACCACAGGGGTTAAGAGAAGCAAGGATCCATTGTGACCCAATGCAGGCTAACAATCTAATGATCCTTTGTGACAACAATGGGCCTAAAAGGGGCAGGGATGAATTGTGAAAGCATGGGGCCCAAATAAAACCTGGTACAATTATGCCACCATGGAGGCCAAGAACCAAATAATTCCTTGTGACATCAAGTGGCCTAAAAGGGCATGGGATGCATTGTGACACCACAGGGGTTAAGAGAAGCAAGGATCCATTGTTACCCAATGGAGGCTAACAATCTAATGATCCCTTGTGACACCAATGGGCCTAAAAGGGCCAGGGATGAATTGTTACAGCACGGGGACCAATAGAAGCAAGGATCTATTATGCCACCGTGGAGGCCAAGAATCAAATGATTCATTGTGACATCATGTGGCCTAAAAGGGCATGGGATGCATTGTGACAGCACAGGGGTTAAGAGAAGCAATGATCCATTGTGACCCAATGGAGGTTAACAATCTAAGAATCCCTTTTGACACCAGGGGGCGCAAAAGGACCACGGATGGACTCTGACAGCATGGGCACCTATAGAAGCAAGGAACCATTATGACGCCATGAAGGCCAAGAATCGACTGGTTCATTGTAAGACCAAGTGGCCTAAAAGGGCTTGGAATGCATTGTGACACCACAGAGGTTAAGAGAAGCAAGGAACCATTGTGACCCAATGCAGGCTAACAATCTAATGATCCCTTGTGGCACCAGGGGGTATAAAAAGGGCCAGGGATGGATTGTTACAGCACGGGGACCAATAGAAGCAAGGATCTATTATGCCACCGTGGAGGCCAAGAATCAAATGATTCATTGTGACATCAAGTGGCCTAAAAGGGCATGGGATGCATTGTGACACCACAGAGGTTAAGAGAAGCAAGGAACCATTGTGACCCAATGCAGGCTAACAATCTAATGATCCCTTGTGACACCAATGGGCCTAAAAGGGCCAGGGAGGAATTGTGAAAGCATGGGGCCCAAGTAAAACCTGGTAGAATTATGCCACCATGGAGGCCAATAATTAAATGATTCATTGTGACATCAAGTGGCCTAAAAGGGCATGGGATGCATTGTGACACCACAGGGGTTAAGAGAAGCAAGGAACCATTGTGACCCAATGCAGGCTAACAATCTAATGATCCCTTGTGGCACCAGGGGGTATAAAAAGGGACAGGGATGGATTGTTACAGCACGGGGACCAATAGAAGGAAGGATATATTATGCCACCATGGAGGCCAAGAATCAAATAATTTATTGTGACATCAAGTGGCCTAAAAGGGCATGGGATGCATTGTGACAGCACAGAGGTTAAGAGAAGCAAGGAACCATTGTGACCCAATGCAGGCTAACAATCTAAGAATCCCTTTTGACACCAGGGGGCGCAAAAGGACCACAGATGGACTCTGACAGCATGGGGACCTATAGAAACAAGGAACCATTATGACACCATGAAGGCCAAGAATCGACTGGTTCATTGTAAGACCAAGTGGCCTAAAAGGGCTTGGAATGCATTGTGACACCACAGAGGTTAAGAGAAGCAAGGAACCATTGTGACCCAATGCAGGCTAACAATCTAATGATCCCTTGTGGCACCAGGGGGTATAAAAAGGGCCAGGGATGGATTGTTACAGCACGGGGACCAATAGAAGCAAGGATCTATTATGCCACGGTGGAGGCCAAGAATCAAATGATTCATTGTGACATCAAGTGGCCTAAAAGGGCATGGGATGCATTGTGACAGCACAGGGGTTAAGAGAAGCAAGGATCCATTGTGACCCAATGGAGGCTAATAATCCCAGGATCCCATTTAACACCAGGGGGCGTAAAAGGGCCAGGGATGAATTGTGACAGCATGGGGCCCAATAGAAACAAGGAACCTTTATGACACCAGGGAGGCCAAGAATCAAATGATTCATTGTGACATCAAGTGGCCTAAAAGGGCATGGGAGGCATTGTGACACCACAGAGGTTAAGAGAAGCAAGGAACCATTGTGACCCAATGCAGGCTAACAATCTAATGATCCCTTGTGACACCAATGGGCCTAAAAGGGCCAGGGATGAATTGTTACAGCACGGAGACCAATAGAAGCAAGGATCTATTATGCCGCCATGGAGGCCAAGAATCAAATGATTCATTGTGACATCAAGTGGCCTAAAAGGGCATGGGATGCATTGTGACAGCACAGGGGTTAAGAGAAGCAAGGATCCATTGTGACCCAATGCAGGCTAACAATCTAATGATCCCTTTTGACACCAATGGGCCTAAAAGGGGCAGGGATGTATTGTGAAAGAATGGGGCCCAATTAAAACCTGGTACAATTACGCCACCATGGACGCCAAGAATCAAATGATTCATTGTGACATCAAGTGGCCTAAAAGGGCATGGGATGCATTGTGACACCACAGGGGTTAAGAGAAGCAAGGATCCATTGTGACCCAATGCAGGCTAACAATCTAATGATCCCTTGTGACACCAATGGGCCTAAAAGTGGCAGGGATGAATTGTGAAAGCATGGGGCCCATGTAAAACATGGTACAATTATGCCACCAGGGAGGCCAAGAATCAAATAATTCATTGTGACATCAAGTGGCCTAAAAGGGCATGGGATGCATTGTGACACCACAGGGGTTAAGAGCAGCAAGGATCCATTGTGACCCAATGGAGGCTAGCAATCTAATGATCCCTTGTGACACCAATGGGCCTAAAAGGGCCAGGGATGAATTGTTACAGGACGGGGACCAATAGAAGCAAGGATCTATTATGCCACCGTGGAGGCCAAGAATCAAATGATTCATTGTGACATCAAGTGGCCTAAAAGGGCATGGGATGCATTGTGACAGCACAGGGGTTAAGAGAAGCAAGGAACCATTGTGACCCAATGCAGGCTAACAATCTAATGATCCCTTGTGGCACCAGGGGGTATAAAAAGGGCCAGGGATGGATTGTTACAGCACGGGGACCAATAGAACCAAGGATCTATTATGCCGCCGTGGAGACCAAGTATCAAATAATTCATTGTGACGTCATGTGGCCTAAAAGGGCATGGGATGCATTGTGACAGCACAGGGGTTAAGAGAAGTAAGGATCCATTGTGACCCAATGGAGGCTAACAATCTAATGATCCCTTTTGACACCAAGGCGCCTAAAAGGGGCAGGGATGTATTGTGAAGGCATGGGGCCCAATAGAAACAAGGAACCATTATGACACCATGGAGGCCAAGAATCAAATGATTCATTGTGACATCAAGTGGCCTAAAAGGTCATGGGATGCATTGTGACACCACAGAGGTTAAGAGAAGCAAGGAACCATTGTGACCCAATGCAGGCTAACAATCTAATGATCCCTTGTGGCACCAAGGGGTATAAAAAGGGCCAGGGATGGATTGTTACAGCACGGGGAACAATAGAAGCAAGGATCTATTATGCCACCGTGGAGGCCAAGAATCAAATGATTCATTGTGACATCAAGTGGCCTAAAAGGGCATGGGATGCATTGTGACAGCACAGGGGTTAAGAGAAGCAAGGAACCATTGTGACCCAATGCAGGCTAACAATCTAATGATCCCTTGTGACACCAATGGGCCTAAAAGGGCCAGAGATGAATTGTTACAGCATGGGGCCCAATAGAAACAAGGAACCATTATGACACCATGGAGGCCAAGAATCAAATGATTCATTGTGACATCAAGTGGCCTAAAAGGGCATGGGATGCATTGTGACAGCACAGAGGTTAAGAGAAGCAAGGAACCATTGTGACCCAATGCAGGCTAACAATCTAATGATCCCTTGTGACACCAATGGGCCTAAAAGGGGCAGGGATGTATTGTGAAAGCATGGGGCCCAAGTAAAACCTGGTACAATTATGCCACCATGGAGGCCAAGAATCAAATGATTCATTGTGACATCAAGTGACCTAAAAGGGCATGGGATGCATTGTGACACCACAGGGGTTTAGAGAAGCAAGGATCCATTGTGACCCAATGGAGGCTAACAATCTAATGATCCCTTGTGACACCAATGGGCCTAAAAGGGGCAGGGATGAATTGTGAAAGCATGGGGCCCAAGTAAAACCTGGTACAATTATGCCACCATGGAGGCCAAGAATCAAATGATTCATTGTGACATCAAGTGGCCTAAAAGGGCATGGGATGCATTGTGACACCACAGGGGTTAAGAGAAGCACGGATCCATTGTGACCAAATGGAGGCTAACAATCTAATGATCCCTTGTGACACCAAAGGGCCTAAAAGGGCCAGGGATGGATTGTTACAGCACGGGGACCAATAGAAACAAGGATCTATTATGCCGCCATGGAGGCCAAGAATCAAATAATTCATTGTGACATCATGTGGCCTAAAAGGGCATGGGATGCATTGTGACAGCACAGGGGTTAAGAGAAGTAAGGATCCATTGTGACCCAATGCAGGCTAACAATCTAATGATCCCTTGTGACACCAATGGGCCTAAAAGGGGCAGGGATGTATTGTGAAAGCATGGGGCACAAGTAAAACCTGGTACAATTACACCACCATGGAGGCCAAGAATCAAATGATTCATTGTGACATCAAGTGGCCTTAAAGGGCATGGGATGCATTGTGACACCACAGGGGTTAAGAGAAGCAAGGATCCATTGTGACCCAATGCAGGCTAACAATCTAAGAATCCCTTTTGACACCAGGGGGCGCAAATGGACCACGGATGGACTCTGACAGCATGGGGACCTATAGAAGCAAGGAACCATTATGACACCATGAAGGCCAAGAATCAAATGGTTCATTGTAAGACCAAGTGGCCTAAAAGGGCTTGGAATGCATTGTGACACCACAGAGGTTAAGAGAAGCAAGGAACCATTGTGACCCAATGCAGGCTAACAATCTAATGATCCCTTGTGGCACCAGGGGGTATAAAAAGGGCCAGGGATGGATTGTTACAGCACGGGGACCAATAGAACCAAGGATCTATTATGCCGCCGTGGAGACCAAGTATCAAATAATTCATTGTGACGTCATGTGGCCTAAAAGGGCATGGGATGCATTGTGACAGCACAGGGGTTAAGAGAAGTAAGGATCCATTGTGACCCAATGGAGGCTAACAATCTAATGATCCCTTTTGACACCAAGGCGCCTAAAAGGGGCAGGGATGTATTGTGAAGGCATGGGGCCCAATAGAAACAAGGAACCATTATGACACCATGGAGGCCAAGAATCAAAAGATTCATTGTGACATCAAGTGGCCTAAAAGGTCATGGGATGCATTGTGACACCACAGAGGTTAAGAGAAGCAAGGAACCATTGTGACCCAATGCAGGCTAACAATCTAATGATCCCTTGTGGCACCAAGGGGTATAAAAAGGGCCAGGGATGGATTGTTACAGCACGGGGACCAATAGAAGCAAGGATCTATTATGCCACCGTGGAGGCCAAGAATCAAATGATTCATTGTGACATCAAGTGGCCTAAAAGGGCATGGGATGCATTGTGACAGCACAGGGGTTAAGAGAAGCAAGGAACCATTGTGACCCAATGCAGGCTAACAATCTAATGATCCCTTGTGACACCAATGGGCCTAAAAGGGCCAGAGATGAATTGTTACAGCATGGGGCCCAATAGAAACAAGGAACCATTATGACACCATGGAGGCCAAGAATCAAATGATTCATTGTGACATCAAGTGGCCTAAAAGGGCATGGGATGCATTGTGACACCACAGAGGTTAAGAGAAGCAAGGAACCATTGCGACCCAATGCAGGCTAACAATCTAATGATCCCTTGTGACACCAATGGGCCTAAAAGGGCCAGGGATGAATTTTTACAGCACCGGGACCAATTGAAGCAAGGATCTATTATGCCACAATGGAGGCCAAGAATCAAATAATTCATTGTGACATCATGTGGCCTAAAAGGGCATGGGATGCATTGTGACACCACAGGGGTTAAGAGAAGCAAGGAACCATTGTGACCCAATGCAGGCTAACAATCTATGAATCCCTTTTGACACCAGGGGGCGCAAAAGGACCACGGATGAACTCTGACAGCATGGGGACCTATAGAAGCAAGCAACCATTATGACACCATGAAGGCCAAGAATCGACTGGTTCATTGTAAGACCAAGTGGCCTAAAAGGGCATGGAATGCATTGTGACACCACAGAGGTTAAGAGAAGCAAGGAACCATTGTGACCCAATGCAGGCTAACAATCTAATGATCGCTTGTGGCACCAGGGGGTATAAAAAGGGCCAGGGATGGATTGTTACAGCACGGGGACCAATAGAAGCAAGGATCTACTATGCCACCGTGGAGGCCAAGAATCAAATGATTCATTGTGACATCAAGTGGCCTAAAAGGGCATGGGATGCATTGTGACAGCACAGGGGTTAAGAGAAGCAAGGATCCATTGTGATCCAAAGCCGGCTAACAATCTAATGATCCCTTGTGACACCAATGGGCCTAAAAGGGGCAGGGATGAATTGTGAAAGCATGGGGCCCAAGTAAAACCTGGTACAATTATGCCACCATGGAGGCCAAGAATCAAATGATTCATTGTGACATCAAGTGGCCTAAAAGGGCATGGGATGCATTGTGACACCACAGGGGTTAAGAGAAGCAAGGAACCATTGTGACCCAATGCAGGCTAACAATCTAATGATCCCCTGTGGCACCAGGGGGTATAAAAAGGGCCAGGGATGGATTGTTACAGCACGGGGACCAATAGAAGCAAGGATCTATTATGCCGCCATGGAGGCCAAGAATCAAATAATTCATTGTGACATCATGTGGCCTAAAAGGGCATGGGATGCATTGTGACAGCACAGGGGTTAAGAGAAGTAAGGATCCATTGTGACCCAATGCAGGCTAACAATCTAATGATCCCTTTTGACACCAAGGCGCCTAAAAGGGGCAGGGATGTATTGTGAAGGCATGGGGCCCAATAGAAACAAGGAACCATTATGACACCATGGAGGCCAAGAATCAAATGATTCATTGTGACATCAAGTGGCCCAAAAGGGCATGGGATGCATTGTGACACCACAGAGGTTAAGAGAAGCAAGGAACCATTGTGACCCAATGCAGGCTAACAATCTAATGATCGCTTGTGGCACCAGGGGGTATAAAAAGGGCCAGGGATGGATTGTTACAGCACGGGGACCAATAGAAGCAAGGATCTATTATGCCACCGTGGAGGCCAAGAATCAAATGATTCATTGTGACATCAAGTGGCCTAAAAGGGCATGGGATGCATTGTGACAGCACCGGGGTTAAGAGAAGCAAGGATCCATTGTGACCCAATGGAGGCTAATAATCCCAGGATCCCATTTGACACCAGGGGGCGTAAAAGGGCCAGGGATGAATTGTGACAGCATGGGGCCCAATAGAACCCAGGAAACATTATGACACCATGGAGGCCAAGAATCAAATAATTCATTGTGACGTCGTGCGGCCTAAAAGGGCATGGGATGCATTGTGACACCACAGGGGTTAAGAGAAGCAAGGATCCATTGTGACCCAATGGAGGCTAACAATCTAATGATCCCTTTTGACACCAATGCGCCTAAAAGGGGCAGGGATGTATTGTGAAAGCATGGGGCCCAATAGAAACAAGGAACCATTATGACACCATGGAGGCCAAGAATCAAATGATTCATTGTGACATCAAGTGGCCTAAAAGGGCATGGGATGCATTGTGACAGCACAGAGGTTAAGAGAAGCAAGGAACCATTGTGACCCAATGCAGGCTAACAATCTAATGATCCCTTGTTTACACCAATGGGCCTAAAAGGGGCAGGGATGAATTGTGAGAGCATGGGGCCCAAGTAAAACCTGGTACAATTACACCACCGTGCAGGCCAAGAATCAAATGATTCATTGTGACATCAAGTGGCCTTAAAGGGCATGGGATGCATTGTGACACCACAGGGGTTAAGAGAAGCAAGGAACCATTGTGACCCAATGCAGGCTAACAATCTAAGAATCCCTTTTGACACCAGGGGGCGCAAAAGGACCACGGATGGACTCTGACAGCATGGGGACCTATAGAAGCAAGGAACCATTATGACACCATGAAGGCCAAGAATCTAATGGTTCATTGTAAGACCAAGTGGCCTAAAAGGGCTTGGAATGCATTGTGACACGACAGAGGTTAAGAGAAGCAAGGAACCATTGTGACCCAAGGCAGGCTAACAATGTAATGATCCCTTGTGGCACCAGGGGGTATAAAAATGGCCAGGAATGGATTGTTACAGCACGGGGACCAATAGAAGCAAGGATCTATTATGCCACGGTGGAGGCCAAGAATCAAATGATTCATTGTGACATCAAGTGGCCTAAAAGGGCATGGGATGCATTGTGACAGCACAGGGGTTAAGAGAAGCAAGGATCCATTGTGACCCAATGGAGGCTAATAATCCCAGGATCCCATTTAACACCAGGGGGCGTAAAAAGGCCAGGGATGAATTGTGACAGCATGGGGCCCAATAGAAACAAGGAACCTTTATGACACCATGGAGGCCAAGAATCAAATGATTCATTGTGACATCAAGTGGCCTAAAAGGGCATGGGAGGCATTGTGACACCACAGAGGTTAAGAGAAGCAAGGAACCATTGTGACCCAATGCAGGCTAACAATCTAATGATCCCTTGTGACACCAATGGGCCTAAAAGGGCCAGGGATGAATTGTGAAAGAATGGGGCCCAATTAAAACCTGGTACAATTACGCCACCATGGACGCCAAGAATCAAATGATTCATTGTGACATCAAGTGGCCTAAAAGGGCATGGGATGCATTGTGACAGCACCGGGGTTAAGAGAAGCAAGGATCCATTGTGACCCAATGCAGGCTAACAATCTAATGATCCCTTGTGACACCAATGGGCCTAAAAGTGGCAGGGATGAATTGTGAAAGCATGGGGCCCATGTAAAACATGGTACAATTATGCCACCAGGGAGGCCAAGAATCAAATAATTCATTGTGACATCAAGTGGCCTAAAAGGGCATGGGATGCATTGTGACACCACAGGGGTTAAGAGCAGCAAGGATCCATTGTGACCCAATGGAGGCTAGCAATCTAATGATCCCTTGTGACACCAATGGGCCTAAAAGGGCCAGGGATGAATTGTTACAGGACGGGGACCAATAGAAGCAAGGATCTATTATGCCACCGTGGAGGCCAAGAATCAAATGATTCATTGTGACATCAAGTGGCCTAAAAGGGCATGGGATGCATTGTGACAGCACAGGGGTTAAGAGAAGCAAGGAACCATTGTGACCCAATGCAGGCTAACAATCTAATGATCCCTTGTGGCACCAGGGGGTATAAAAAGGGCCAGGGATGGATTGTTACAGCACGGGGACCAATAGAACCAAGGATCTATTATGCCGCCGTGGAGACCAAGTATCAAATAATTCATTGTGACGTCATGTGGCCTAAAAGGGCATGGGATGCATTGTGACAGCACAGGGGTTAAGAGAAGTAAGGATCCATTGTGACCCAATGGAGGCTAACAATCTAATGATCCCTTTTGACACCAAGGCGCCTAAAAGGGGCAGGGATGTATTGTGAAGGCATGGGGCCCAATAGAAACAAGGAACCATTATGACACCATGGAGGCCAAGAATCAAAAGATTCATTGTGACATCAAGTGGCCTAAAAGGTCATGGGATGCATTGTGACACCACAGAGGTTAAGAGAAGCAAGGAACCATTGTGACCCAATGCAGGCTAACAATCTAATGATCCCTTGTGGCACCAAGGGGTATAAAAAGGGCCAGGGATGGATTGTTACAGCACGGGGACCAATAGAAGCAAGGATCTATTATGCCACCGTGGAGGCCAAGAATCAAATGATTCATTGTGACATCAAGTGGCCTAAAAGGGCATGGGATGCATTGTGACAGCACAGGGGTTAAGAGAAGCAAGGAACCATTGTGACCCAATGCAGGCTAACAATCTAATGATCCCTTGTGACACCAATGGGCCTAAAAGGGCCAGAGATGAATTGTTACAGCATGGGGCCCAATAGAAACAAGGAACCATTATGACACCATGGAGGCCAAGAATCAAATGATTCATTGTGACATCAAGTGGCCTAAAAGGGCATGGGATGCATTGTGACAGCACAGAGGTTAAGAGAAGCAAGGAACCATTGTGACCCAATGCAGGCTAACAATCTAATGATCCCTTGTGACACCAATGGGCCTAAAAGGGGCAGGGATGTATTGTGAAAGCATGGGGCCCAAGTAAAACCTGGTACAATTATGCCACCATGGAGGCCAAGAATCAAATGATTCATTGTGACATCAAGTGACCTAAAAGGGCATGGGATGCATTGTGACACCACAGGGGTTTAGAGAAGCAAGGATCCATTGTGACCCAATGGAGGCTAACAATCTAATGATCCCTTGTGACACCAATGGGCCTAAAAGGGGCAGGGATGAATTGTGAAAGCATGGGGCCCAAGTAAAACCTGGTACAATTATGCCACCATGGAGGCCAAGAATCAAATGATTCATTGTGACATCAAGTGGCCTAAAAGGGCATGGGATGCATTGTGACACCACAGGGGTTAAGAGAAGCACGGATCCATTGTGACCAAATGGAGGCTAACAATCTAATGATCCCTTGTGACACCAAAGGGCCTAAAAGGGCCAGGGATGGATTGTTACAGCACGGGGACCAATAGAAACAAGGATCTATTATGCCGCCATGGAGGCCAAGAATCAAATAATTCATTGTGACATCATGTGGCCTAAAAGGGCATGGGATGCATTGTGACAGCACAGGGGTTAAGAGAAGTAAGGATCCATTGTGACCCAATGCAGGCTAACAATCTAATGATCCCTTGTGACACCAATGGGCCTAAAAGGGGCAGGGATGTATTGTGAAAGCATGGGGCACAAGTAAAACCTGGTACAATTACACCACCATGGAGGCCAAGAATCAAATGATTCATTGTGACATCAAGTGGCCTTAAAGGGCATGGGATGCATTGTGACACCACAGGGGTTAAGAGAAGCAAGGATCCATTGTGACCCAATGCAGGCTAACAATCTAAGAATCCCTTTTGACACCAGGGGGCGCAAATGGACCACGGATGGACTCTGACAGCATGGGGACCTATAGAAGCAAGGAACCATTATGACACCATGAAGGCCAAGAATCAAATGGTTCATTGTAAGACCAAGTGGCCTAAAAGGGCTTGGAATGCATTGTGACACCACAGAGGTTAAGAGAAGCAAGGAACCATTGTGACCCAATGCAGGCTAACAATCTAATGATCCCTTGTGGCACCAGGGGGTATAAAAAGGGCCAGGGATGGATTGTTACAGCACGGGGACCAATAGAACCAAGGATCTATTATGCCGCCGTGGAGACCAAGTATCAAATAATTCATTGTGACGTCCTGTGGCCTAAAAGGGCATGGGATGCATTGTGACAGCACAGGGGTTAAGAGAAGTAAGGATCCATTGTGACCCAATGGAGGCTAACAATCTAATGATCCCTTGTGACACCAATGGGCCTAAAAGGGCCAGGGATGAATTGTTACAGCACGGAGACCAATAGAAGCAAGGATCTATTATGCCGCCATGGAGGCCAAGAATCAAATGATTCATTGTGACATCAAGTGGCCTAAAAGGTCATGGGATGCATTGTGACACCACAGAGGTTAAGAGAAGCAAGGAACCATTGTGACCCAATGCAGGCTAACAATCTAATGATCCCTTGTGGCACCAAGGGGTATAAAAAGGGCCAGGGATGGATTGTTACAGCACGGGGACCAATAGAAGCAAGGATCTATTATGCCACCGTGGAGGCCAAGAATCAAATGATTCATTGTGACATCAAGTGGCCTAAAAGGGCATGGGATGCATTGTGACAGCACAGGGGTTAAGAGAAGCAAGGAACCATTGTGACCCAATGCAGGCTAACAATCTAATGATCCCTTGTGACACCAATGGGCCTAAAAGGGCCAGAGATGAATTGTTACAGCATGGGGCCCAATAGAAACAAGGAACCATTATGACACCATGGAGGCCAAGAATCAAATGATTCATTGTGACATCAAGTGGCCTAAAAGGGCATGGGATGCATTGTGACAGCACAGAGGTTAAGAGAAGCAAGGAACCATTGCGACCCAATGCAGGCTAACAATCTAATGATCCCTTGTGACACCAATGGGCCTAAAAGGGCCAGGGATGAATTTTTACAGCACCGGGACCAATAGAAGCAAGGATCTATTATGCCACAATGGAGGCCAAGAATCAAATAATTCATTGTGACATCATGTGGCCTAAAAGGGCATGGGATGCATTGTGACACCACAGGGGTTAAGAGAAGCAAGGAACCATTGTGACCCAATGCAGGCTAACAATCTATGAATCCCTTTTGACACCAGGGGGCGCAAAAGGACCACGGATGAACTCTGACAGCATGGGGACCTATAGAAGCAAGCAACCATTATGACACCATGAAGGCCAAGAATCGACTGGTTCATTGTAAGACCAAGTGGCCTAAAAGGGCATGGAATGCATTGTGACACCACAGAGGTTAAGAGAAGCAAGGAACCATTGTGACCCAATGCAGGCTAACAATCTAATGATCGCTTGTGGCACCAGGGGGTATAAAAAGGGCCAGGGATGGATTGTTACAGCACGGGGACCAATAGAAGCAAGGATCTACTATGCCACCGTGGAGGCCAAGAATCAAATGATTCATTGTGACATCAAGTGGCCTAAAAGGGCATGGGATGCATTGTGACAGCACAGGGGTTAAGAGAAGCAAGGATCCATTGTGATCCAAAGCCGGCTAACAATCTAATGATCCCTTGTGACACCAATGGGCCTAAAAGGGGCAGGGATGAATTGTGAAAGCATGGGGCCCAAGTAAAACCTGGTACAATTATGCCACCATGGAGGCCAAGAATCAAATGATTCATTGTGACATCAAGTGGCCTAAAAGGGCATGGGATGCATTGTGACACCACAGGGGTTAAGAGAAGCAAGGAACCATTGTGACCCAATGCAGGCTAACAATCTAATGATCCCCTGTGGCACCAGGGGGTATAAAAAGGGCCAGGGATGGATTGTTACAGCACGGGGACCAATAGAAGCAAGGATCTATTATGCCGCCATGGAGGCCAAGAATCAAATAATTCATTGTGACATCATGTGGCCTAAAAGGGCATGGGATGCATTGTGACAGCACAGGGGTTAAGAGAAGTAAGGATCCATTGTGACCCAATGCAGGCTAACAATCTAATGATCCCTTTTGACACCAAGGCGCCTAAAAGGGGCAGGGATGTATTGTGAAGGCATGGGGCCCAATAGAAACAAGGAACCATTATGACACCATGGAGGCCAAGAATCAAATGATTCATTGTGACATCAAGTGGCCCAAAAGGGCATGGGATGCATTGTGACACCACAGAGGTTAAGAGAAGCAAGGAACCATTGTGACCCAATGCAGGCTAACAATCTAATGATCCCTTGTGGCACCAGGGGGTATAAAAAGGGCCAGGGATGGATTGTTACAGCACGGGGACCAATAGAAGCAAGGATCTATTATGCCACCGTGGAGGCCAAGAATCAAATGATTCATTGTGACATCAAGTGGCCTAAAAGGGCATGGGATGCATTGTGACAGCACCGGGGTTAAGAGAAGCAAGGATCCATTGTGACCCAATGGAGGCTAATAATCCCAGGATCCCATTTGACACCAGGGGGCGTAAAAGGGCCAGGGATGAATTGTGACAGCATGGGGCCCAATAGAACCCAGGAAACATTATGACACCATGGAGGCCAAGAATCAAATAATTCATTGTGACGTCGTGCGGCCTAAAAGGGCATGGGATGCATTGTGACACCACAGGGGTTAAGAGAAGCAAGGATCCATTGTGACCCAATGGAGGCTAACAATCTAATGATCCCTTTTGACACCAATGTGCCTAAAAGGGGCAGGGATGTATTGTGAAAGCATGGGGCCCAATAGAAACAAGGAACCATTATGACACCATGGAGGCCAAGAATCAAATGATTCATTGTGACATCAATTGGCCTAAAAGGGCATGGGATGCATTGTGACAGCACAGAGGTTAAGAGAAGCAAGGAACCATTGTGACCCAATGCAGTCTAACAATCTAATGATCCCTTGTTTACACCAATGGGCCTAAAAGGGGCAGGGATGAATTGTGAGAGCATGGGGCCCAAGTAAAACCTGGTACAATTACACCACCGTGCAGGCCAAGAATCAAATGATTCATTGTGACATCAAGTGGCCTTAAAGGGCATGGGATGCATTGTGACACCACAGGGGTTAAGAGAAGCAAGGAACCATTGTGACCCAATGCAGGCTAACAATCTAAGAATCCCTTTTGACACCAGGGGGCGCAAAAGGACCACGGATGGACTCTGACAGCATGGGGACCTATAGAAGCAAGGAACCATTATGACACCATGAAGGCCAAGAATCTAATGGTTCATTGTAAGACCAAGTGGCCTAAAAGGGCTTGGAATGCATTGTGACACGACAGAGGTTAAGAGAAGCAAGGAACCATTGTGACCCAAGGCAGGCTAACAATGTAATGATCCCTTGTGGCACCAGGGGGTATAAAAATGGCCAGGAATGGATTGTTACAGCACGGGGACCAATAGAAGCAAGGATCTATTATGCCACGGTGGAGGCCAAGAATCAAATGATTCATTGTGACATCAAGTGGCCTAAAAGGGCATGGGATGCATTGTGACAGCACAGGGGTTAAGAGAAGCAAGGATCCATTGTGACCCAATGGAGGCTAATAATCCCAGGATCCCATTTAACACCAGGGGGCGTAAAAAGGCCAGGGATGAATTGTGACAGCATGGGGCCCAATAGAAACAAGGAACCTTTATGACACCAGGGAGGCCAAGAATCAAATGATTCATTGTGACATCAAGTGGCCTAAAAGGGCATGGGAGGAATTGTGACACCACAGAGGTTAAGAGAAGCAAGGAACCATTGTGACCCAATGCAGGCTAACAATCTAATGATCCCTTGTGACACCAATGGGCCTAAAAGGGCCAGGGATGAATTGTTACAGCACGGGGACCAATAGAAGCAAGGATCTATTATGCCGCCATGGAGGCCAAGAATCAAATGATTCATTGTGACATCAAGTGGCCTAAAAGGGCATGGGATGCATTGTGACAGCACAGGGGTTAAGAGAAGCAAGGATCCATTGTGACCCAATGCAGGCTAACAATCTAATGATCCCTTTTGACACCAATGGGCCTAAAAGGGCCAGGGAGGAATTGTGAAAGCATGGGGCCCAAGTAAAACCTGGTACAATTATGCCACCATGGAGGCCAAGAATCAAATGATTCATTGTGACATCAAGTGGCCTAAAAGGGCTTGGAATGCATTGTGACACCACAGAGGTTAAGAGAAGCAAGGAACCATTGTGACCCAATGCATGCAAACAATCTAATGATCCCTTGTGGCACCAGGGGGTATAAAAAGGGCCAGGGAAGGATTGTTACGGCACGGCGACCAATAGAAGCAAGGATCTATTATGCCGCCATGGAGGACAAGAATCAAATAATTCATTGTGACATCATGTGGCCTAAAAGGGCATGGGATGCATTGTCACAGCACAGGGGTTAAGAGAAGTAAGGATCCATTGTGACCCAATGGAGGCTAACAATCTAATGATCCCTTGTGACACCAATGGGCCTAAAAGGGCAAGGGATGAATTGTGAAACTATGGGGCCCAAGTAAAACCTGGTACATTTACACCACCATGGAGGCCAAGAATCAAATGATTCATTGTGACATCAAGTGGCCTAAAAGGGCATGGGATGCATTGTGACAGCACAGGGGTTAAGAGAAGCAAGGAACCATTGTGACCCAATGCAGGCTAACAATCTAAGAATCCCTTTTGACACCAGGGGGCGCAAAAGGACAACGGATGGACTCTGACCGCATGGGGACCTATAGAAGCAAGGAACCATTATGACACCATGAAGGCCAAGAATCAAATGGTTCATTGTGACATCAAGTGGCCTAAAAGGGCTTGGAATGCATTGTGACACCACAGAGGTTAAGAGAAGCAAGGAACCATTGTGACCCAATGCAGGCTAACAATCTAATGATCCCTTGTGGCACCAGGGGATATAAAAAGGGCCAGGGATGGATTGTTACAGCACGGGGACCAATAGAAGCAAGGATCTATTATGCCACCGTGGAGGCCAAGAATCAAATGGTTCATTGTGACATCAAGTGGCCTAAAAGGCATGGGATGCATTGTGACACCACAGGGGTTAAGAGAAGCAAGGAAGCATTTTGACCCAATGGAGGCTAATAATCCCAGGATCCCATTTGACACCAGGGGGCGTAAAAGGGCCAGGGATGAATTGTGACAGCATGGGGCCCAATAGAAACAAGGAACCATTATGACACCATGGAGGCCAAGAATCAAATGATTCATTGTGACATCAAGTGGCCTAAAAGGGCATGGGATGCATTGTGACAGCACAGAGGTTAAGAGAAGCAAGGAACCATTGTGACCCAATGCAGGCTAACAATCTAATGATCCCTTGTGACACCAATGGGCCTAAAAGGGCCAGGGATGAATTGTTACAGCACGGGGACCAATAGAAGCAAGGATCTATTATGCCGCCATGGAGGCCAAGAATCAAATAATTCATTGTGACATCATGTGGCCTAAAAGGGCATGGGATGCATTGTGACAGCACAGGGGTTAAGAGAAGTAAGGATCCATTGTGACCCAATGGAGGCTAACAATCTAATGATCCCTTTTGACACCAATGGGCCTAAATTGGGGCAGGGATGTATTGTGAAAGCATGGGGCCCAATTAAAACCTGGTACAATTACGCCACCATGGAGGCCAAGAATCAAATGATTCATTGTGACATCAAGTGGCCTAAAAGGGCATGGGATGCATTGTGACAGCACAGGGGTTAAGAGAAGCAAGGATCCATTGTGACCCAATGCAGGCTAACAATCTAATGATCCCTTGTGACACCAATGGGCCTAAAAGGGGCAGGGATGAATTGTGAAAGCATGGGGCCCAATAGAAACAAGGAACCATTATGCCACCATGGAGGCCCAGAATCAAATGATTCATTGTGACATCAAGTGGCCTAAAAGGGCATGGGATGCATTATGACACCACAGAGGTTAAGAGAAGCAAGGAACCATTGTGACCCAATGCAGGCTAACAATCTAAGAATCCCTTTTGACACCCGGGTGCGCAAAAGGACCACGGATGAACTTTGACAGCATGGGGACCTATAGAAGCAAGGAACCCTTATGACACCATGAAGGCCAAGAATCAAATGGTTCATTGTAAGACCAAGTGGCCTAAAAGGGCTTGGAATGCATTGTGACACCACAGAGGTTAAGAGAAGCAAGGAACCATTGTGACCCAATGCAGGCTAACAATCTAATGATCCCTTGTGGCACCAGGGGGTATAAAAACGGCTAGGGATAGATTGTTACAGCACGGGGACCAATAGAAGCAAGGATCTATTATGCCACCGTGGAGGCCAAGAATCAAATGATTCATTGTGACATCATGTGGCCTAAAAGGGCATGGGATGCATTGTGACAGCACAGGGGTTAAGAGAAGCAAGGATCCATTGTGACCCAATGGAGGCTAATAATCCCAGGATCCCATTTGACACCAGGGGGCGTAAAAGGGCCAGGGATGAATTGTGAAGGCATGGGGCCCAATAGAAACAAGGAACCATTATGACACCATGGAGGCCAAGAATCAAATGATTCATTGTGACATCAAGTGGCCTAAAAGGGCATGGGAGGCATTGTGACACCACAGAGGTTAAGAGAAGCAAGGAACCATTGTGACCCAATGCAGGCTAACAATCTAATGATCCCTTGTGACACCAATGGGCCTAAAAGGGCCAGGGATGAATTGTTACAGCACGGGGACCAATAGAAGCAAGGATCTATTATGCCACCATGGAGGCCAAGAATCAAATAATTCATTGTGACATTATGTGGCCTAAAAGGGCATGGGATGCATTGTGACAGCACAGGGGTTAAGAGAAGCAAGGAACCATTGTGACCCAATGCAGGCTAACAATCTAATGATCCCTTGTGACACCAATGGGCCTAAAAGGTGCAGGGATGAATTGTGAAAGCATGGGGACCAAGTAAAACCTGGTACAATTACACCACCATGGAGGCCAAGAATCAAATGATTCATTGTGTCATCAAGTGGCCTAAAAGGGCATGGGATGCATTGTGACACCACAGGGGTTAAGAGAAGCAAGGATCCATTGTGACCCAATGGAGGCTAATAATCCCAGGATCCCATTAGACACCAGGGGGCGTAAAAGGGCCAGGGATGAATTGTGACAGCAAGGGGTCCAATAGAAACAAGGAACCATTATGACACCATGGAGGCCAAGAATCAAATGATTCATTGTGATATCAAGTGGCCTAAAAGGGCATGGGATGCATTGTGACACCACAGAGGTTAAGAGAAGCAAGGAACCATTGTGACCCAATGCAGGCTAACAATCTAATGATCCGGTGTGACACCAATGGGCCTAAAAGGGCCAGGGATGAATTGTTACAGCACGGGGACCAATAGAAGCAAGGATCTATTATGCCGCCATGGAGGCCAAGAATCAAATGATTCATTGTGACATCATGTGGCCTAAAAGGGCATGGGATGCATTGTGACAGCACAGGGGTTAAGAGAAGCAAGGATCCATTGTGACCCAATGGAGGCTAACAATCTAATGATCCCTTGTGACACCAATGGGCCTAAAAGGGGCAGGGATGTATTGTGAAAGCATGGGGCCCAATTAAAACCTGGTACAATTACGCCACCATGGAGGCCAAGAATCAAATGGTTCATTGTAAGACCAAGTGGCCTAAAATGGCATGGGATGCATTGTGACACCACAGGGGTTAAGAGAAGCAAGGAACCATTGTGACCCAATGCAGGCTAACAATCTAATGATCCCTTGTGACACCAATGGGCCTAAAAGGGCCAGGGATGAATTGTTACAGCACGGGGACCAATAGAAGCAAGGATCTATTATGCCGCCATGGAGGCCAAGAATCAAATAATTCATTGTGACATTATGTGGCCTAAAAGGGCATGGGATGCATTGTGACAGCCCAGGGGTTAAGAGAAGTAAGGATCCATTGTGACCCAATGGAGGCTAACAATCTAATGATCCCTTTTGACACCAATGGGCATAAAAGGGGCAGGGATGTATTGTGAAAGCATGGGGGCCAATTAAAACCTGGTACAATTTCACCACCATGGAGGCCAAGAATCAAATGATTCATTGTGACATCAGGTGGCCTAAAAGGGCATGGGATGCATTGTGACAGCACAGGGGTCAAGAGAAGCAAGGAACCATTGTGACCCAATGCAGGCTAACAATCTAAGAATCCCTTTTGACACCAGGGGGCGCAAAAGGACCACGGATGGACTCTGACAGCATGGGGACCTATAGAAGCAAGGAACCATTATGACACCATGAAGGCCAAGAATCTAATGGTTCATTGTGACATCAAGTGGCCTAAAAGGGCTTGGAATGCATTGTGACACCACAGAGGTTAAGAGAAGCAAGGAACCATTGTGACCCAATGCAGGCTAACAATCTAATGATCCCTTGTGGCACCAATGGGCCTAAAAGGGCCAGGGATGAATTGTTACAGCACGGGGACCAATAGAAGCAAGGATCTATTATGCCGCCATGGAGGTCAAGAATCAAATAATTCATTGTGACATCATGTGGCCTAAAAGGGCATGGGATGCATTGTGACAGCACAGGGGTTAAGAGAAGTAAGGATCCATTGTGACCCAATGGAGGCTAACAATCTAATGATCCCTTTTGACACCAATGGGCCTAAATTGGGGCAGGGATGTATTGTGAAAGCATGGGGCCCAATTAAAACCTGGTACAATTACGCCACCATGGAGGCCAAGAATCAAATGATTCATTGTGACATCAAGTGGCCTAAAAGGGCATGGGATGCATTGTGACAGCACAGGGGTTAAGAGAAGCAAGGATCCATTGTGACCCAATGCAGGCTAACAATCTAATGATCCCTTGTGACACCAATGGGCCTAAAAGGGGCAGGGATGAATTGTGAAAGCATGGGGCCCAATAGAAACAAGGAACCATTATGCCACCATGGAGGCCCAGAATCAAATGATTCATTGTGACATCAAGTGGCCTAAAAGGGCATGGGATGCATTATGACACCACAGAGGTTAAGAGAAGCAAGGAACCATTGTGACCCAATGCAGGCTAACAATCTAAGAATCCCTTTTGACACCCGGGTGCGCAAAAGGACCACGGATGAACTTTGACAGCATGGGGACCTATAGAAGCAAGGAACCCTTATGACACCATGAAGGCCAAGAATCAAATGGTTCATTGTAAGACCAAGTGGCCTAAAAGGGCTTGGAATGCATTGTGACACCACAGAGGTTAAGAGAAGCAAGGAACCATTGTGACCCAATGCAGGCTAACAATCTAATGATCCCTTGTGGCACCAGGGGGTATAAAAACGGCTAGGGATAGATTGTTACAGCACGGGGACCAATAGAAGCAAGGATCTATTATGCCACCGTGGAGGCCAAGAATCAAATGATTCATTGTGACATCATGTGGCCTAAAAGGGCATGGGATGCATTGTGACAGCACAGGGGTTAAGAGAAGCAAGGATCCATTGTGACCCAATGGAGGCTAATAATCCCAGGATCCCATTTGACACCAGGGGGCGTAAAAGGGCCAGGGATGAATTGTGAAGGCATGGGGCCCAATAGAAACAAGGAACCATTATGACACCATGGAGGCCAAGAATCAAATGATTCATTGTGACATCAAGTGGCCTAAAAGGGCATGGGAGGCATTGTGACACCACAGAGGTTAAGAGAAGCAAGGAACCATTGTGACCCAATGCAGGCTAACAATCTAATGATCCCTTGTGACACCAATGGGCCTAAAAGGGCCAGGGATGAATTGTTACAGCACGGGGACCAATAGAAGCAAGGATCTATTATGCCACCATGGAGGCCAAGAATCAAATAATTCATTGTGACATTATGTGGCCTAAAAGGGCATGGGATGCATTGTGACAGCACAGGGGTTAAGAGAAGCAAGGAACCATTGTGACCCAATGCAGGCTAACAATCTAATGATCCCTTGTGACACCAATGGGCCTAAAAGGGCCAGGGATGAATTGTGAAAGCATGGGGACCAAGTAAAACCTGGTACAATTACACCACCATGGAGGCCAAGAATCAAATGATTCATTGTGTCATCAAGTGGCCTAAAAGGGCATGGGATGCATTGTGACACCACAGGGGTTAAGAGAAGCAAGGATCCATTGTGACCCAATGGAGGCTAATAATCCCAGGATCCCATTAGACACCAGGGGGCGTAAAAGGGCCAGGGATGAATTGTGACAGCAAGGGGTCCAATAGAAACAAGGAACCATTATGACACCATGGAGGCCAAGAATCAAATGATTCATTGTGATATCAAGTGGCCTAAAAGGGCATGGGATGCATTGTGACACCACAGAGGTTAAGAGAAGCAAGGAACCATTGTGACCCAATGCAGGCTAACAATCTAATGATCCGGTGTGACACCAATGGGCCTAAAAGGGCCAGGGATGAATTGTTACAGCACGGGGACCAATAGAAGCAAGGATCTATTATGCCGCCATGGAGGCCAAGAATCAAATGATTCATTGTGACATCATGTGGCCTAAAAGGGCATGGGATGCATTGTGACAGCACAGGGGTTAAGAGAAGCAAGGATCCATTGTGACCCAATGGAGGCTAACAATCTAATGATCCCTTGTGACACCAATGGGCCTAAAAGGGGCAGGGATGTATTGTGAAAGCATGGGGCCCAATTAAAACCTGGTACAATTACGCCACCATGGAGGCCAAGAATCAAATGGTTCATTGTAAGACCAAGTGGCCTAAAATGGCATGGGATGCATTGTGACACCACAGGGGTTAAGAGAAGCAAGGAACCATTGTGACCCAATGCAGGCTAACAATCTAATGATCCCTTGTGACACCAATGGGCCTAAAAGGGCCAGGGATGAATTGTTACAGCACGGGGACCAATAGAAGCAAGGATCTATTATGCCGCCATGGAGGCCAAGAATCAAATAATTCATTGTGACATTATGTGGCCTAAAAGGGCATGGGATGCATTGTGACAGCCCAGGGGTTAAGAGAAGTAAGGATCCATTGTGACCCAATGGAGGCTAACAATCTAATGATCCCTTTTGACACCAATGGGCATAAAAGGGGCAGGGATGTATTGTGAAAGCATGGGGGCCAATTAAAACCTGGTACAATTTCACCACCATGGAGGCCAAGAATCAAATGATTCATTGTGACATCAGGTGGCCTAAAAGGGCATGGGATGCATTGTGACAGCACAGGGGTCAAGAGAAGCAAGGAACCATTGTGACCCAATGCAGGCTAACAATCTAAGAATCCCTTTTGACACCAGGGGGCGCAAAAGGACCACGGATGGACTCTGACAGCATGGGGACCTATAGAAGCAAGGAACCATTATGACACCATGAAGGCCAAGAATCTAATGGTTCATTGTGACATCAAGTGGCCTAAAAGGGCTTGGAATGCATTGTGACACCACAGAGGTTAAGAGAAGCAAGGAACCATTGTGACCCAATGCAGGCTAACAATCTAATGATCCCTTGTGGCACCAGGGGGTATAAAAAGGGCCAGGAATGGATTGTTACAGCACGGGGACCAATAGAAGCAAGGATCTATTATGCCACCATGGAGGCCAAGAATCAAATTATTCATTGTGACATCAAGTGGCCTAAAAGGGCATGGGATGCATTGTGACACCACAGGGGTTAAGAGAAGCAAGGATGCATTGTGACCCAATGGAGGCTAAAAATCCCAGGATCCCATTTGACACCAGGGGGCGTAAAAGGGCCAGGGATGAATTGTGATAGCATGGGGCCCAATAGAAACAAGGAACCATTATGACACCATGAAGGCCAAGAATCGACTGGTTCATTTTAAGGCCAAGTGGCCTAAAAGGGCTTGGAATGCATTGTGACACCACAGAGGTTAAGAGAAGCAAGGAACCATTGTGACCCAATGCAGGCTAACAATCTAATGATCCCTTGTGACACCAATGGGCCTAAAAGGGGCAGGGATGAATTGTGAAAGCATGGGGCCCAAGTAAAACCTGGTACAATTATGCCACCATGGAGGCCAAGAATCAAATGATTCATTGTGGCATCAAGTGGCCTAAAAGGGCATGGGATGCATTGTGACACCACAGGGGTTAAGAGAAGCAAGGATCCATTGTGACCCAATGGAGGCTAACAATCTAAGAATCCCTTTTGACACCAGGCGGCGCAAAAGGACCACGGATGAACTCTGACAGCATGGGGACCTATAGAAGCAAGGAACAATTATGACACCATGAAGGCCAAGAATCGACTGGTTCATTGTAAGACCAAGTGGCCTAAAAGGGCATGGGATGCATTGTGACAGCACAGGGGTTAAGAGAAGCAAGGATCCATTGTGATCCAATGCCGGCTAACAATCTAATGATCCCTTGTGGCACCAGGGGGTATAAAAAGGGACAGGGATGGATTGTTCCAGCACGGAGACCAATAGAAGCAAGGATCTATTATGCCACCATGGAGGCCAAGAATCAAATAATTCATTGTGACATCATGCGGCCTAAAAGGGCATGGGATGCATTGTGACACCACAGGGGTTAAGAGAAGCAAGGATCCATTGTGACCCAATGGAGGCTAACAATCTAATGATCCCTTTTGACACCAATGCGCCTAAAAGGGGCAGGGATGTATTGTGAAAGCATGGGGCCCAATAGAAACAAGGAACCATTATGACACCATGGAGGCCAAGAATCAAATGATTCATTGTGACATCAAGTGGCCTAAAAGGGCATGGGATGCATTGTGACAGCACAGAGGTTAAGAGAAGCAAGGAACCATTGTGACCCAATGCAGGCTAACAATCTAAGAATCCCTTTTGACACCAGGGGGCGCAAAAGGACAACGGATGGACTCTGAGAGCATGGGGACCTATAGAAGCAAGGAACCATTATGACACCATGAAGGCCAAGAATCAAATGGCTCATTGTAAGACCAAGTGGCCTAAAAGGGCTTGGAATGCATTGTGACACCACAGATGTTAAGAGAAGCAAGGAACCATTGTGACCCAATGCAGGCTAACAATCTAATGATCCCTTGTGACACCAATGGGCCTAAAAGGGCCAGGGATGAATTGTTACAGCACGGGGACCAATAGAAGCAAGGATCTATTATGCCGCCATGGAGGCCAAGAATCAAATGATTCATTGTGACATCATGTGGCCTAAAAGGGCATGGGATGCATTGTGACAGCACAGGGGTTAAGAGAAGCAAGGATCCATTGTGACCCAATGCAGGCTAACAATCTAATGATCCCTTTTTGACACCAATGGGCCTAAAAGGTGCAGGGATGTATTGTGAAAGCATGGGGCCCAAGTAAAACCTGGTACAATTACGCCACCATGGAGGCCAAGAATCAAATGATTCATTGTGACATCAAGTGGCCTAAAAGGGCATGGGATGCATTGTGACAGCACAGGGGTTAAGAGAAGCAAGGAACCATTGTGACCCAATGCAGGCTAACAATCTAATGATCCCTTGTGACACCAATGGGCCTAAAAGGGCCAGGGATGTATTGTGAAAGCATGGGGCCCAATTAAAACCTGGTACAATTACGCCACCATGGACGCCAAGAATCAAATGATTCATTGTGACATCAAGTGGCCTAAAAGGGCATGGGATGCATTGTGACAGCACCGGGGTTAAGAGAAGCAAGGATCCATTGTGACCCAATGCAGGCTAACAATCTAATGATCCTTTGTGACAACAATGGGCCTAAAAGGGGCAGGGATGAATTGTGAAAGCATGGGGCCCAAATAAAACCTGGTACAATTATGCCACCATGGAGGCCAAGAACCAAATAATTCCTTGTGACATCAAGTGGCCTAAAAGGGCATGGGATGCATTGTGACACCACAGGGGTTAAGAGAAGCAAGGATCCATTGTTACCCAATGGAGGCTAACAATCTAATGATCCCTTGTGACACCAATGGGCCTAAAAGGGCCAGGGATGAATTGTTACAGCACGGGGACCAATAGAAGCAAGGATCTATTATGCCACCGTGGAGGCCAAGAATCAAATGATTCATTGTGACATCATGTGGCCTAAAAGGGCATGGGATGCATTGTGACAGCACAGGGGTTAAGAGAAGCAATGATCCATTGTGACCCAATGGAGGTTAACAATCTAAGAATCCCTTTTGACACCAGGGGGCGCAAAAGGACCACGGATGGACTCTGACAGCATGGGCACCTATAGAAGCAAGGAACCATTATGACGCCATGAAGGCCAAGAATCGACTGGTTCATTGTAAGACCAAGTGGCCTAAAAGGGCTTGGAATGCATTGTGACACCACAGAGGTTAAGAGAAGCAAGGAACCATTGTGACCCAATGCAGGCTAACAATCTAATGATCCCTTGTGGCACCAGGGGGTATAAAAAGGGCCAGGGATGGATTGTTACAGCACGGGGACCAATAGAAGCAAGGATCTATTATGCCACCGTGGAGGCCAAGAATCAAATGATTCATTGTGACATCAAGTGGCCTAAAAGGGCATGGGATGCATTGTGACACCACAGAGGTTAAGAGAAGCAAGGAACCATTGTGACCCAATGCAGGCTAACAATCTAATGATCCCTTGTGACACCAATGGGCCTAAAAGGGCCAGGGAGGAATTGTGAAAGCATGGGGCCCAAGTAAAACCTGGTACAATTATGCCACCATGGAGGCCAAGAATTAAATGATTCATTGTGACATCAAGTGGCCTAAAAGGGCATGGGATGCATTGTGACACCACAGGGGTTAAGAGAAGCAAGGAACCATTGTGACCCAATGCAGGCTAACAATCTAATGATCCCTTGTGGCACCAGGGGGTATAAAAAGGGACAGGGATGGATTGTTACAGCACGGGGACCAATAGAAGCAAGGATCTATTATGCCACCATGGAGGCCAAGAATCAAATAATTTATTGTGACATCAAGTGGCCTAAAAGGGCATGGGATGCATTGTGACAGCACAGAGGTTAAGAGAAGCAAGGAACCATTGTGACCCAATGCAGGCTAACAATCTAAGAATCCCTTTTGACACCAGGGGGCGCAAAAGGACCACAGATGGACTCTGACAGCATGGGGACCTATAGAAACAAGGAACCATTATGACACCATGAAGGCCAAGAATCAAATGGTTCATTGTAAGACCAAGTGGCCTAAAAGGGCTTGGAATGCATTGTGACACCACAGAGGTTAAGAGAAGCAAGGAACCATTGTGACCCAAGGCAGGCTAACAATGTAATGATCCCTTGTGGCACCAGGGGGTATAAAAATGGCCAGGAATGGATTGTTACAGCACGGGGACCAATAGAAGCAAGGATCTATTATGCCACGGTGGAGGCCAAGAATCAAATGATTCATTGTGACATCAAGTGGCCTAAAAGGGCATGGGATGCATTGTGACAGCACAGGGGTTAAGAGAAGCAAGGATCCATTGTGACCCAATGGAGGCTAATAATCCCAGGATCCCATTTAACACCAGGGGGCGTAAAAAGGCCAGGGATGAATTGTGACAGCATGGGGCCCAATAGAAACAAGGAACCTTTATGACACCAGGGAGGCCAAGAATCAAATGATTCATTGTGACATCAAGTGGCCTAAAAGGGCATGGGAGGCATTGTGACACCACAGAGGTTAAGAGAAGCAAGGAACCATTGTGACCCAATGCAGGCTAACAATCTAATAATCCCTTGTGACACCAATGGGCCTAAAAGGGCCAGGGATGAATTGTTACAGCACGGGGACCAATAGAAGCAAGGATCTATTATGCCGCCATGGAGGCCAAGAATCAAATGATTCATTGTGACATCAAGTGGCCTAAAAGGGCATGGGATGCATTGTGACAGCACAGGGGTTAAGAGAAGCAAGGATCCAATGTGACCCAATGCAGGCTAACAATCTAATGATCCCTTTTGACACCAATGGGCCTAAAAGGGGCAGGGATGTATTGTGAAAGAATGGGGCCCAATTAAAACCTGGTACAATTACGCCACCATGGACGCCAAGAATCAAATGATTCATTGTGACATCAAGTGGCCTAAAAGGGCATGGGATGCATTGTGACACCACAGGGGTTAAGAGAAGCAAGGATCCATTGTGACCCAATGCAGGCTAACAATCTAATGATCCCTTGTGACACCAATGGGCCTAAAAGTGGCAGGGATGAATTGTGAAAGCATGGGGCCCATGTAAAACATGGTACAATTATGCCACCAGGGAGGCCAAGAATCAAATAATTCATTGTGACATCAAGTGGCCTAAAAGGGCATGGGATGCATTGTGACACCACAGGGGTTAAGAGCAGCAAGGATCCATTGTGACCCAATGGAGGCTAGCAATCTAATGATCCCTTGTGACACCAATGGGCCTAAAAGGGCCAGGGATGAATTGTTACAGGACGGGGACCAATAGAAGCAAGGATCTATTATGCCACCGTGGAGGCCAAGAATCAAATGATTCATTGTGACATCAAGTGGCCTAAAAGGGCATGGGATGCATTGTGACAGCACAGGGGTTAAGAGAAGCAAGGAACAATTGTGACCCAATGCAGGCTAACAATCTAATGATCCCTTGTGGCACCAGGGGGTATAAAAAGGGCCAGGGATGGATTGTTACAGCACGGGGACCAATAGAACCAAGGATCTATTATGCCGCCGTGGAGACCAAGTATCAAATAATTCATTGTGACGTCATGTGGCCTAAAAGGGCATGGGATGCATTGTGACAGCACAGGGGTTAAGAGAAGTAAGGATCCATTGTGACCCAATGGAGGCTAACAATCTAATGATCCCTTTTGACACCAAGGCGCCTAAAAGGGGCAGGGATGTATTGTGAAGGCATGGGGCCCAATAGAAACAAGGAACCATTATGACACCATGGAGGCCAAGAATCAAAAGATTCATTGTGACATCAAGTGGCCTAAAAGGTCATGGGATGCATTGTGACACCACAGAGGTTAAGAGAAGCAAGGAACCATTGTGACCCAATGCAGGCTAACAATCTAATGATCCCTTGTGGCACCAAGGGGTATAAAAAGGGCCAGGGATGGATTGTTACAGCACGGGGACCAATAGAAGCAAGGATCTATTATGCCACCGTGGAGGCCAAGAATCAAATGATTCATTGTGACATCAAGTGGCCTAAAAGGGCATGGGATGCATTGTGACAGCACAGGGGTTAAGAGAAGCAAGGAACCATTGTGACCCAATGCAGGCTAACAATCTAATGATCCCTTGTGACACCAATGGGCCTAAAAGGGCCAGAGATGAATTGTTACAGCATGGGGCCCAATAGAAACAAGGAACCATTATGACACCATGGAGGCCAAGAATCAAATGATTCATTGTGACATCAAGTGGCCTAAAAGGGCATGGGATGCATTGTGACAGCACAGAGGTTAAGAGAAGCAAGGAACCATTGTGACCCAATGCAGGCTAACAATCTAATGATCCCTTGTGACACCAATGGGCCTAAAAGGGGCAGGGATGTATTGTGAAAGCATGGGGCCCAAGTAAAACCTGGTACAATTATGCCACCATGGAGGCCAAGAATCAAATGATTCATTGTGACATCAAGTGACCTAAAAGGGCATGGGATGCATTGTGACACCACAGGGGTTTAGAGAAGCAAGGATCCATTGTGACCCAATGGAGGCTAACAATCTAATGATCCCTTGTGACACCAATGGGCCTAAAAGGGGCAGGGATGAATTGTGAAAGCATGGGGCCCAAGTAAAACCTGGTACAATTATGCCACCATGGAGGCCAAGAATCAAATGATTCATTGTGACATCAAGTGGCCTAAAAGGGCATGGGATGCATTGTGACACCACAGGGGTTAAGAGAAGCACGGATCCATTGTGACCAAATGGAGGCTAACAATCTAATGATCCCTTGTGACACCAAAGGGCCTAAAAGGGCCAGGGATGGATTGTTACAGCACGGGGACCAATAGAAACAAGGATCTATTATGCCGCCATGGAGGCCAAGAATCAAATAATTCATTGTGACATCATGTGGCCTAAAAGGGCATGGGATGCATTGTGACAGCACAGGGGTTAAGAGAAGTAAGGATCCATTGTGACCCAATGCAGGCTAACAATCTAATGATCCCTTGTGACACCAATGGGCCTAAAAGGGGCAGGGATGTATTGTGAAAGCATGGGGCACAAGTAAAACCTGGTACAATTACACCACCATGGAGGCCAAGAATCAAATGATTCATTGTGACATCAAGTGGCCTTAAAGGGCATGGGATGCATTGTGACACCACAGGGGTTAAGAGAAGCAAGGATCCATTGTGACCCAATGCAGGCTAACAATCTAAGAATCCCTTTTGACACCAGGGGGCGCAAATGGACCACGGATGGACTCTGACAGCATGGGGACCTATAGAAGCAAGGAACCATTATGACACCATGAAGGCCAAGAATCAAATGGTTCATTGTAAGACCAAGTGGCCTAAAAGGGCTTGGAATGCATTGTGACACCACAGAGGTTAAGAGAAGCAAGGAACCATTGTGACCCAATGCAGGCTAACAATCTAATGATCCCTTGTGGCACCAGGGGGTATAAAAAGGGCCAGGGATGGATTGTTACAGCACGGGGACCAATAGAACCAAGGATCTATTATGCCGCCGTGGAGACCAAGTATCAAATAATTCATTGTGACGTCATGTGGCCTTAAAGGGCATGGGATGCATTGTGACAGCACAGGGGTTAAGAGAAGTAAGGATCCATTGTGACCCAATGGAGGCTAACAATCTAATGATCCCTTTTGACACCAAGGCGCCTAAAAGGGGCAGGGATGTATTGTGAAGGCATGGGGCCCAATAGAAACAAGGAACCATTATGACACCATGGAGGCCAAGAATCAAAAGATTCATTGTGACATCAAGTGGCCTAAAAGGTCATGGGATGCATTGTGACACCACAGAGGTTAAGAGAAGCAAGGAACCATTGTGACCCAATGCAGGCTAACAATCTAATGATCCCTTGTGGCACCAAGGGGTATAAAAAGGGCCAGGGATGGATTGTTACAGCACGGGGACCAATAGAAGCAAGGATCTATTATGCCACCGTGGAGGCCAAGAATCAAATGATTCATTGTGACATCAAGTGGCCTAAAAGGGCATGGGATGCATTGTGACAGCACAGGGGTTAAGAGAAGCAAGGAACCATTGTGACCCAATGCAGGCTAACAATCTAATGATCCCTTGTGACACCAATGGGCCTAAAAGGGCCAGAGATGAATTGTTACAGCATGGGGCCCAATAGAAACAAGGAACCATTATGACACCATGGAGGCCAAGAATCAAATGATTCATTGTGACATCAAGTGGCCTAAAAGGGCATGGGATGCATTGTGACAGCACAGAGGTTAAGAGAAGCAAGGAACCATTGCGACCCAATGCAGGCTAACAATCTAATGATCCCTTGTGACACCAATGGGCCTAAAAGGGCCAGGGATGAATTTTTACAGCACCGGGACCAATTGAAGCAAGGATCTGTTATGCCACAATGGAGGCCAAGAATCAAATAATTCATTGTGACATCATGTGGCCTAAAAGGGCATGGGATGCATTGTGACACCACAGGGGTTAAGAGAAGCAAGGAACCATTGTGACCCAATGCAGGCTAACAATCTATGAATCCCTTTTGACACCAGGGGGCGCAAAAGGACCACGGATGAACTCTGACAGCATGGGGACCTATAGAAGCAAGCAACCATTATGACACCATGAAGGCCAAGAATCGACTGGTTCATTGTAAGACCAAGTGGCCTAAAAGGGCATGGAATGCATTGTGACACCACAGAGGTTAAGAGAAGCAAGGAACCATTGTGACCCAATGCAGGCTAACAATCTAATGATCGCTTGTGGCACCAGGGGGTATAAAAAGGGCCAGGGATGGATTGTTACAGCACGGGGACCAATAGAAGCAAGGATCTACTATGCCACCGTGGAGGCCAAGAATCAAATGATTCATTGTGACATCAAGTGGCCTAAAAGGGCATGGGATGCATTGTGACAGCACAGGGGTTAAGAGAAGCAAGGATCCATTGTGATCCAAAGCCGGCTAACAATCTAATGATCCCTTGTGACACCAATGGGCCTAAAAGGGGCAGGGATGAATTGTGAAAGCATGGGGCCCAAGTAAAACCTGGCACAATTATGCCACCATGGAGGCCAAGAATCAAATGATTCATTGTGACATCAAGTGGCCTAAAAGGGCATGGGATGCATTGTGACACCACAGGGGTTAAGAGAAGCAAGGAACCATTGTGACCCAATGCAGGCTAACAATCTAATGATCCCCTGTGGCACCAGGGGGTATAAAAAGGGCCAGGGATGGATTGTTACAGCACGGGGACCAATAGAAGCAAGGATCTATTATGCCGCCATGGAGGCCAAGAATCAAATAATTCATTGTGACATCATGTGGCCTAAAAGGGCATGGGATGCATTGTGACAGCACAGGGGTTAAGAGAAGTAAGGATCCATTGTGACCCAATGCAGGCTAACAATCTAATGATCCCTTTTGACACCAAGGCGCCTAAAAGGGGCAGGGATGTATTGTGAAGGCATGGGGCCCAATAGAAACAAGGAACCATTATGACACCATGGAGGCCAAGAATCAAATGATTCATTGTGACATCAAGTGGCCCAAAAGGGCATGGGATGCATTGTGACACCACAGAGGTTAAGAGAAGCAAGGAACCATTGTGACCCAATGCAGGCTAACAATCTAATGATCCCTTGTGGCACCAGGGGGTATAAAAAGGGCCAGGGATGGATTGTTACAGCACGGGGACCAATAGAAGCAAGGATCTATTATGCCACCATGGAGGCCAAGAATCAAATGATTCATTGTGACATCAAGTGGCCTAAAAGGGCATGGGATGCATTGTGACATCACCGGGGTTAAGAGAAGCAAGGATCCATTGTGACCCAATGGAGGCTAATAATCCCAGGATCCCATTTGACACCAGGGGGCGTAAAAGGGCCAGGGATGAATTGTGACAGCATGGGGCCCAATAGAACCCAGGAAACATTATGACACCATGGAGGCCAAGAATCAAATAATTCATTGTGACGTCGTGCGGCCTAAAAGGGCATGGGATGCATTGTGACACCACAGGGGTTAAGAGAAGCAAGGATCCATTGTGACCCAATGGAGGCTAACAATCTAATGATCCCTTTTGACACCAATGCGCCTAAAAGGGGCAGGGATGTATTGTGAAAGCATGGGGCCCAATAGAAACAAGGAACCATTATGACACCATGGAGGCCAAGAATCAAATGATTCATTGTGACATCAAGTGGCCTAAAAGGGCATGGGATGCATTGTGACAGCACAGAGGTTAAGAGAAGCAAGGAACCATTGTGACCCAATGCAGGCTAACAATCTAATGATCCCTTGTTTACACCAATGGGCCTAAAAGGGGCAGGGATGAATTGTGAGAGCATGGGGCCCAAGTAAAACCTGGTACAATTACACCACCGTGCAGGCCAAGAATCAAATGATTCATTGTGACATCAAGTGGCCTAAAAGGGCATGGGATGCATTGTGACACCACAGGGGTTAAGAGAAGCAAGGAACCATTGTGACCCAATGCAGGCTAACAATCTAAGAATCCCTTTTGACACCAGGGGGCGCAAAAGGACCACGGATGGACTCTGACAGCATGGGGACTTTTAGAAGCAAGGAACCATTATGACACCATGAAGGCCAAGAATCAAATGGTCATTGTAAGACCAAGTGGCCTAAAAGGGCCTGGAATGCATTGTGACACCACAGAGGTTAAGAGAAGCAAGGAACCATTGTGACCCAATGCAGGCTAACAATCTAATGATCCCTTGTGGCACCAGGGGGTATAAAAAGGGCCAGGGATGGATTGTTACAGCACGGGGACCAATAGAAGCAAGGATCTATTATGCCCCCGTGGAGGCCAAGAATCAAATGGTTCATTGTGACATCAAGTGGCCTAAAAGGGCATGGGATGCATTGTGACACCACAGGGGTTAAGAGAAGCAAGGATGCATTTTGACCCAATGGAGGCTAATAATCCCAGGATCCCATTTGACACCAGGGGGCGTAAAAGGGCCAGGGATGAATTGTGACGGCATGGGGCCCAATAGAAACAAGGAACCATTATGACACCATGGAGGCCAAGAATCAAATGATTCATTGTGACATCAAGTGGCCTAAAAGGGCATGGGATGCATTGTGACAGCACAGAGGTTAAGAGAAGCAAGGAACCATTGTGACCCAATGGAGGCTAACAATCTAATGATCCCTTGTGACACCAATGGGCCTAAAAGGGCCAGGGATGAATTGTTACAGCACGGGGACCAATAGAAGCAAGGATCTATTATGCCGCCATGGAGGCCAAGAATCAAATAATTCATTGTGACATCATGTGGCCTAAAAGGGCATGGGATGCATTGTGACAGCACAGGGGTTAAGAGAAGCAAGGATCCATTGTGACCCAATGGAGGCTAACAATCTAATGATCACTTTTGACACCAATGGGCCTAAATTGGGGCAGGGATGTATTGTGAAAGCATGGGGCCCAATTAAAACCTGGTAAAATTTCACCACCATGGAGGCCAAGAATCAAATGATTCATTGTGACATCAAGTGGCCTAAAAGGGCATGGGATGCATTGTGACACCACAGGGGTTAAGAGAAGCAAGGAACCATTGTGACCCAATGCAGGCTAACAATCTAATGATCCCTTTTGACACCCGGGTGCGCAAAAGGACCACGGATGAACTCTGACAGCATGGGGACCTATAGAAGCAAGGAACCATTATGACACCATGAAGGCCAAGAATCAAATGGTTCACTGTAAGACCAAGTGGCCTAAAAGGGCTTGGAATGCATTGTGACACCACAGAGTTTAAGAGAAGCAAGGAACCATTGTGACCCAATGCAGGCTAACAATCTAATGATCCCTTGTGGCACCAGGGGGTATAAAAAGGGCTAGGGATAGATTGTTACAGCACGGGGACCAATAGAAGCAAGGATCTATTATCCCACCGTGGAGGCCAAGAATCCAATGATTCATTGTGACATCATGTGGCCTAAAAGGGCATGGGATGCATTGTGACAGCACCGGGGTTAAGAGAAGAAAGGATCCATTGTGACCCAATGGAGGCTAATAATCCCAGGATCCCATTTGACACCAGGGGGCGTAAAAGGGCCAGGGATGAATTGTGAAGGCATGGGGCCCAATAGAAACAAGGAACCATTATGACACCATGGAGGCCAAGAATCAAATGATTCATTGTGACATCAAGTGGCCTAAAAGGGCATGGGAGGCATTGTGACACCACAGAGGTTAAGAGAAGCAAGGAACCATTGTGACCCAATGCAGGCTAACAATCTAATGATCCCTTGTGACACCAATGGGCCTAAAAGGGCCAGGGATGAATTGTTACAGCACGGGGACCAATAGAAGCAAGGATCTATTATGCCGCCATGGAGGCCAAGAATCAAATAATTCATTGTGACATCATGTGGCCTAAAAGGGCATGGGATGCATTGTGACAGCACAGGGGTTAAGAGAAGCAAGGAACCATTGTGACCCAATGCAGGCTAACAATCTAATGATCCCTTGTGACACCAATGGGCCTAAAAGGGCCAGGGATGAATTGTGAAAGCATGGGGCGCAAGTAAAACCTGGTACAATTACACCACCATGGAGGCCAAGAATCAAATGATTCATTGTGACATCAAGTGGCCTTAAAGGGCATGGGATGCATTGTGACACCACAGGGGTTAAGAGAAGCAAGGATCCATTGTGACCCAATGGTGGCTAATAATCCCAGGATCCCATTTGACACCAGGGGGCGTAAAAGGGCCAGGGATGAATTGTGACAGCATGGGGCCCAATAGAAACAAGGAACCATTATGACACCATGGAGGCCAAGAATCAAATGATTCATTGTGACATCAAGTGGCCTAAAAGGGCATGGGATGCATTGTGACACCACAGAGGTTAAGAGAAGCAAGGAACCATTGTGACCCAATGCAGGCTAACAATCTAATGATCCGTTGTGACACCAATGGGCCTAAAAGGGCCAGGGATGAATTGTTACAGCACGGGGACCAATAGAAGCAAGGATCTATTATGCCGCCATGGAGGCCAAAAATCAAATAATTCATTGTGACATCATGTGGCCTAAAAGGGCATGGGATGCATTGTGACAGCACAGGGGTTAAGAGAAGCAAGGATCCATTGTGACCCAATGCAGGCTAACAATCTAATGATCCCTTGTGACACCAATGGGCCTAAAAGGGGCAGGGATGTATTGTGAAAGCATGGGGCCCAATTAAAACCTGGTACAATTATGCCACCATGCAGGCCAAGAATCAAATGATTCATTGTGACATCAAGTGGCCTAAAAGGGCATGGGATGCATTGTGACACCACAGGGGTTAAGAGAAGCAAGGATCCATTGTGACCCAATGGAGGCTAACAATCTAATGATCCCTTGTGACACCAATGGGCCTAAAAGGGCCAGGGATGAATTGTTACAGCACGGGGACCAATAGAAGCAAGGATCTATTATGCCGCCATGGAGGCCAAGAATCTAATAATTCATTGTGACATTATGTGGCCTAAAAGGGCATGGGATGCATTGTGACAGCACAGGGGTTAAGAGAAGTAAGGATCCATTGTGACCCAATGGAGGCTAACAATCTAATGATCCCTTTTGACACCAATGGGCCTAAAAGGGGCAGGGATGTATTGTGAAAGCATGGGGGCCAATTAAAACCTGGTACAATTTCACCACCATGGAGGCCAAGAATCAAATGATTCGTTGTGACATCAGGTGGCCTAAAAGGGCATGGGATGCATTGTGACACCACAGGGGTTAAGAGAAGGAAGGATCCATTGTGACCCAATGCAGGCTAACAATCGAAGAATCCCTTTTGACACCAGGGGGCGCAAAAGGACCACGGATGGACTCTGACAGCATGGGCACCTATAGAAGCAAGGAACCATTATGACACCATGAAGGCCAAGAATCAAATGGTTCATTGTAAGACCAAGTGGCCTAAAAGGGCTTGGAATGCATTGTGACACCACAGAGGTTAAGAGAAGCAAGGAACCATTGTGACCCAATGCAGGCTAACAATCTAATGATCCCTTGTGGCACCAGGGGGTATAAAAAGGGCCAGGGATGGATTGTTACAGCACGGGGACCAATAGAAGCAAGGATCTATTATGCCACCATGGAGGCCAAGAATCAAATGATTCATTGTGACATCAAGTGGCCTAAAAGGGCATGGGATGCATTGTGACAGCACAGGGGTTAAGAGAAGCAAGGATGAATTGTGACCCAATGGAGGCTAAAAATCCCAGGATCCCATTTGACACCAGGGGGCGTAAAACGGCCAGGGATGAATTGTGACAGCATGGGGCCCAATAGAAACAAGGAACCATTATGACACCATGGAGGCCAAGAATCAAATGATTCATTGTGACATCAAGTGGCCTAAAAGGTCATGGGATGCATTGTGACACCACAGAGGTTAAGACAAGCAAGGAACCATTGTGACCCAATGCAGGCTAACAATCTAATGATCCCTTGTGACACCAATGGGCCTAAAAGGGGCAGGGATGAATTGTGAAAGCATGGGGCCCAAGTAAAACCTGGTACAATTATGCCACCATGGAGGCCAAGAATCAAATGATTCATTGTGACATCAAGTGGCCTAAAAGGGCATGGGATGCATTGTGACAGCACCGGGGTTAAGAGAAGCAAGGATCCATTGTGACCCAATGGAGGCTAATAATCCCAGGATCCCATTTGACACCAGGGGGCGTAAAAGGGCCAGGGATGAATTGTGACAGCATGGGGCCCAATAGAACCCAGGAAACATTATGACACCATGGAGGCCAAGAATCAAATGATTCATTGTGACATCAAGTGGCCTAAAAGGGCATGGGATGCATTGTGACACCACAGGGGTTAAGAGAAGCAAGGAACCATTGTGACCCAATGCAGGCTAACAATCTAAGAATCCCTTTTGACACCAGGGGGCGCAAAAGGACCACGGATGGACTCTGACAGCATGGGGACCTATAGAAGCAAGGAACCATTATGACACCATGAAGGCCAAGAATCAAATGGTCATTGTAAGACCAAGTGGCCTAAAAGGGCCTGGAATGCATTGTGACACCACAGAGGTTAAGAGAAGCAAGGAACCATTGTGACCCAATGCAGGCTAACAATCTAATGATCCCTTGTGGCACCAGGGGGTATAAAAAGGGCCAGGGATGGATTGTTACAGCACGGGGACCAATAGAAGCAAGGATCTATTATGCCCCCGTGGAGGCCAAGAATCAAATGGTTCATTGTGACATCAAGTGGCCTAAAAGGGCATGGGATGCATTGTGACACCACAGGAGTTAAGAGAAGCAAGGATGCATTTTGACCCAATGGAGGCTAATAATCCCAGGATCCCATTTGACACCAGGGGGCGTAAAAGGGCCAGGGATGAATTGTGGCGGCATGGGGCCCAATAGAAACAAGGAACCATTATGACACCATGGAGGCCAAGAATCAAATGATTCATTGTGACATCAAGTGGCCTAAAAGGGCATGGGATGCATTGTGACAGCACAGAGGTTAAGAGAAGCAAGGAACCATTGTGACCCAATGGAGGCTAACAATCTAATGATCCCTTGTGACACCAATGGGCCTAAAAGGGCCAGGGATGAATTGTTACAGCACGGGGACCAATAGAAGCAAGGATCTATTATGCCGCCATGGAGGCCAAGAATCAAATAATTCATTGTGACATCATGTGGCCTAAAAGGGCATGGGATGCATTGTGGCAGCACAGGGGTTAAGAGAAGCAAGGATCCATTGTGACCCAATGGAGGCTAACAATCTAATGATCACTTTTGACACCAATGGGCCTAAATTGGGGCAGGGATGTATTGTGAAAGCATGGGGCCCAATTAAAACCTGGTACAATTACGCCACCATGGAGGCCAAGAATCAAATGATTCATTGTGTCATCAAGTGGCCTAAAAGGGCATGGGATGCATTGTGACACCACAGGGGTTAAGAGAAGCAAGGAACCATTGTGACCCAATGCAGGCTAACAATCTAATGATCCCTTTTGACACCCGGGTGCGCAAAAGGACCACGGATGAACTCTGACAGCATGGGGACCTATAGAAGCAAGGAACCATTATGACACCATGAAGGCCAAGAATCAAATGGTTCATTGTAAGACCAAGTGGCCTAAAAGGGCTTGGAATGCATTGTGACACCACAGAGTTTAAGAGAAGCAAGGAACCATTGTGACCCAATGCAGGCTAACAATCTAATGATCCCTTGTGGCACCAGGGGGTATAAAAAGGGCTAGGGATAGATTGTTACAGCACGGGGACCAATAGAAGCAAGGATCTATTATCCCACCGTGGAGGCCAAGAATCCAATGATTCATTGTGACATCATGTGGCCTAAAAGGGCATGGGATGCATTGTGACAGTACCGGGGTTAAGAGAAGAAAGGATCCATTGTGACCCAATGGAGGCTAATAATCCCAGGATCCCATTTGACACCAGGGGGCGTAAAAGGGCCAGGGATGAATTGTGAAGGCATGGGGCCCAATAGAAACAAGGAACCATTATGACACCATGGAGGCCAAGAATCAAATGATTCATTGTGACATCAAGTGGCCTAAAAGGGCATGGGAGGCATTGTGACACCACAGAGGTTAAGAGAAGCAAGGAACCATTGTGACCCAATGCAGGCTAACAATCTAATGATCCCTTGTGACACCAATGGGCCTAAAAGGGCCAGGGATGAATTGTTACAGCACGGGGACCAATAGAAGCAAGGATCTATTATGCCGCCATGGAGGCCAAGAATCAAATAATTCATTGTGACATCATGTGGCCTAAAAGGGCATGGGATGCATTGTGACAGCACAGGGGTTAAGAGAAGCAAGGAACCATTGTGACCCAATGCAGGCTAACAATCTAATGATCCCTTGTGACACCAATGGGCCTAAAAGGGCCAGGGATGAATTGTGAAAGCATGGGGCGCAAGTAAAACCTGGTACAATTACACCACCATGGAGGCCAAGAATCAAATGATTCATTGTGACATCAAGTGGCCTAAAAGGGCATGGGATGCATTGTGACACCACAGGGGTTAAGAGAAGCAAGGAACCATTGTGACCCAATGCAGGCTAACAATCTAATGATCCCTTTTGACACCCGGGTGCGCAAAAGGACCACGGATGAACTCTGACAGCATGGGGACCTATAGAAGCAAGGAACCATTATGACACCATGAAGGCCAAGAATCAAATGGTTCATTGTAAGACCAAGTGGCCTAAAAGGGCTTGGAATGCATTGTGACACCACAGAGTTTAAGAGAAGCAAGGAACCATTGTGACCCAATGCAGACTAACAATCTAATGATCCCTTGTGGCACCAGGGGGTATAAAAAGGGCTAGGGATAGATTGTTACAGCACGGGGACCAATAGAAGCAAGGATCTATTATGCCACCGTGGAGGCCAAGAATCAAATGATTCATTGTGACATCATGTGGCCTAAAAGGGCATGGGATGCATTGTGACACCACAGGGGTTAAGAGAAGCAAGGATCCATTGTGACCCAATGGAGGCTAATAATCCCAGGATCCCATTTGACACCAGGGGGCGTAAAGGGCCAGGGAGGAATTTTGAAGGCATGGGGCCCAATAGAAACAAGGAACCATTATGACACCATGGAGGCCAAGAATCAAATGATTCATTGTGACATCAAGTGGCCTAAAAGGGCATGGGAGGCATTGTGACACCACAGAGGTTAAGAGAAGCAAGGAACCATTGTGACCCAATGCAGGCTAACAATCTAATGATCCCTTGTGACACCAATGGGCCTAAAAGGGGCAGGGATGTATTGTGAAAGCATGGGGGCCAATTAAAACCTGGTACAATTTCACCACCATGGAGGCCAAGAATCAAATGATTCGTTGTGACATCAGGTGGCCTAAAAGGGCATGGGATGCATTGTGACACCACAGGGGTTAAGAGAAGCAAGGATCCATTGTGACCCAATGCAGGCTAACAATCTAAGAATCCCTTTTGACACCAGGGGGCGCAAAAGGACCACGGATGGACTCTGACAGCATGGGCACCTATAGAAGCAAGGAACCATTATGACACCATGAAGGCCAAGAATCAAATGGTTCATTGTAAGACCAAGTGGCCTAAAAGGGCTTGGAATGCATTGTGACACCACAGAGGTTAAGAGAAGCAAGGAACCATTGTGACCCAAGGCAGGCTAACAATCTAATGATCCCTTGTGGCACCAGGGGGTATAAAAAGGGCCAGGGATGGATTGTTACAGCACGGGGACCAATAGAAGCAAGGATCTATTATGCCACCATGGAGGCCAAGAATCAAATGATTCATTGTGACATCAAGTGGCCTAAAAGGGCATGGGATGCATTGTGACAGCACAGGGGTTAAGAGAAGCAAGGATGAATTGTGACCCAATGGAGGCTAAAAATCCCAGGATCCCATTTGACACCAGGGGGCGTAAAACGGCCAGGGATGAATTGTGACAGCATGGGGCCCAATAGAAACAAGGAACCATTATGACACCTTGGAGGCCAAGAATCAAATGATTCATTGTGACATCAAGTGGCCTAAAAGGTCATGGGATGCATTGTGACACCACAGAGGTTAAGACAAGCAAGGAACCATTGTGACCCAATGCAGGCTAACAATCTAATGATCCCTTGTGACACCAATGGGCCTAAAAGGGGCAGGGATGAATTGTGAAAGCATGGGGCCCAAGTAAAACCTGGTACAATTATGCCACCATGGAGGCCAAGAATCAAATGATTCATTGTGACATCAAGTGGCCTAAAAGGGCATGGGATGCATTGTGACAGCACCGGGGTTAAGAGAAGCAAGGATCCATTGTGACCCAATGGAGGCTAATAATCCCAGGATCCCATTTGACACCAGGGGGCGTAAAAGGGCCAGGGATGAATTGTGACAGCATGGGGCCCAATAGAACTCAGGAAACATTATGACACCATGGAGGCCAAGAATCAAATGATTCATTGTGACATCAAGTGGCCTAAAAGGGCATGGGATGCATTGTGACAGCACAGAGGTTAAGAGAAGCAAGGAACCATTGTGACCCAATGCAGGCTAACAATCTAATGATCCCTTGTTTACACCAATGGGCCTAAAAGGGGCAGGGATGAATTGTGAGAGCATGGGGCCCAAGTAAAACCTGGTACAATTACACCACCGTGCAGGCCAAGAATCAAATGATTCATTGTGACATCAAGTGGCCTAAAAGGGCATGGGATGCATTGTGACACCACAGGGGTTAAGAGAAGCAAGGAACCATTGTGACCCAATGCAGGCTAACAATCTAAGAATCCCTTTTGACACCAGGGGGCGCAAAAGGACCACGGATGGACTCTGACAGCATGGGGACCTATAGAAGCAAGGAACCATTATGACACCATGAAGGCCAAGAATCAAATGGTCATTGTAAGACCAAGTGGCCTAAAAGGGCCTGGAATGCATTGTGACACCACAGAGGTTAAGAGAAGCAAGGAACCATTGTGACCCAATGCAGGCTAACAATCTAATGATCCCTTGTGGCACCAGGGGGTATAAAAAGGGCCAGGGATGGATTGTTACAGCACGGGGACCAATAGAAGCAAGGATCTATTATGCCCCCGTGGAGGCCAAGAATCAAATGGTTCATTGTGACATCAAGTGGCCTAAAAGGGCATGGGATGCATTGTGACACCACAGGGGTTAAGAGAAGCAAGGATGCATTTTGACCCAATGGAGGCTAATAATCCCAGGATCCCATTTGACACCAGGGGGCGTAAAAGGGCCAGGGATGAATTGTGGCGGCATGGGGCCCAATAGAAACAAGGAACCATTATGACACCATGGAGGCCAAGAATCAAATGATTCATTGTGACATCAAGTGGCCTAAAAGGGCATGGGATGCATTGTGACAGCACAGAGGTTAAGAGAAGCAAGGAACCATTGTGACCCAATGGAGGCTAACAATCTAATGATCCCTTGTGACACCAATGGGCCTAAAAGGGCCAGGGATGGATTGTTACAGCACGGGGACCAATAGAAGCAAGGATCTATTATGCCCCCGTGGAGGCCAAGAATCAAATGGTTCATTGTGACATCAAGTGGCCTAAAAGGGCATGGGATGCATTGTGACACCACAGGGGTTAAGAGAAGCAAGGATGCATTGTGACCCAATGGAGGCTAATAATCCCAGGATCCCATTTGACACCAGGGGGCGTAAAAGGGCCAGGGATGAATTGTGGCGGCATGGGGCCCAATAGAAACAAGGAACCATTATGACACCATGGAGGCCAAGAATCAAATGATTCATTGTGACATCAAGTGGCCTAAAAGGGCATGGGATGCATTGTGACACCACAGAGGTTAAGACAAGCAAGGAACCATTGTGACCCAATGCAGGCTAACAATCTAATGATCCCTTGTGACACCAATGGGCCTAAAAGGGGCAGGGATGAATTGTGAAAGCATGGGGCCCAAGTAAAACCTGGTACAATTATGCCACCATGGAGGCCAAGAATCAAATGATTCATTGTGACATCAAGTGGCCTAAAAGGGCATGGGATGCATTGTGACAGCACAGGGGTTAAGAGAAGCAAGGAACCATTGTGACCCAATGCAGGCTAACAATCTAATGATCCCTTGTGACACCAATGGGCCTAAAAGGGCCAGAGATGAATTGTTACAGCATGGGGCCCAATAAAAACAAGGAACCATTATGACACCATGGAGGCCAAGAATCAAATGATTCATTGTGACATCAAGTGGCCTAAAAGGGCATGGGATGCATTGTGACAGCACAGGGGTTAAGAGAAGCAAGGAACCATTGTGACCCAATGGAGGCTAACAATCTAATGATCCCTTGTGACACCAATGGGCCTAAAAGGGGCAGGGATGAATTGTGAAAGCATGGGGCCCAAGTAAAACCTGGTACAATTATGCCACCATGGAGGCCAAGAATCAAATGATTCATTGTGACATCAAGTGGCCTAAAAGGGCATGGGATGCATTGTGACACCACAGGGGTTAAGAGAAGCAAGGCACCATTGTGACCCAATGCAGGCTAACAATCTAAGAATCCCTTTTGACAGCAGGGGGCGCAAAAGGCCCACAGATGAACTCGGACAGCATGGGGACCTATAGAAGCAAGGAACCATTATGACACCATGAAGGCCAAGAATCAAATGGTTCATTGTAAGACCAAGTGGCCTAAAAGGGCTTGGAATGCATTGTGACACCACAGAGGTTAAGAGAAGAAAGGAAGCATTGTGACCCAATGCAGGCTAACAATCTAATGATCCCTTGTGGCACCAGGGGGTATAAAAAGGGCCAGGGATGGATTGTTACAGCACGGGGACCAATAGAAGCAAGGATCTATTATGCCACCGTGGAGGCCAAGAATCAAATGATTCATTGTGACATCAAGTGGCCTAAAAGGGCATGGGATGCATTGTGACACCACAGGGGTTAAGAGAAGCAAGGATCCATTGTGACCCAATGGAGGCTAATAATCCCTGCATCCCATTTGACACCAGGGGGCGTAACGGAGCCAGGGATGAATTGTGACAGCATGGGGACCAATAGAACCCAGGAAACATTATGACACCATGGAGGCCAAGAATCAAATGATTCATTGTGACATCAAGTGGCCTAAAAGGGCATATGCTGCATTGTGACACCACAGAGGTTAAGAGTAGCAAGGAACCATTGTGACCCAATGCAGGCTAACAATCTAATGATCCCTTGTGACACCAATGGGCCTAAAAGGGCCAGGGATGAATTTTTACAGCACCGGGACCAATCGAAGCAAGGATCTATTATGCCACAATGGAGGCCAAGAATCAAATAATTCATTGTGACATCATGTGGCCTAAAAGGGCATGGGATGCATTGTGACACCACAGGGGTTAAGAGAAGCAAGGAACCATTGTGACCCAATGCAGGCTAACAATCTATGAATCTCTTTTGACACCAGGGGGCGCAAAAGGACCACGGATGAACTCTGACAGCATGGGGACCTATAGAAGCAAGGAACCATTATGACACCATGAAGGCCAAGAATCAAATGATTCATTGTAAGACCAAGTGGCCTAAAAGGGCATGGGATGCATTGTGACACCACAGAGGTTAAGAGAAGCAAGGAACCATTGTGACCCAATGCAGGCTAACAATCTAATGATCCATTGTGACACCAAAGGGCCTAAAAGGGCCAGGGATGAATTGTTACAGCACGGGGACCAATAGAAGCAAGGATCTATTATGCCGCCATGGAGGCCAAGAATCAAATAATTCATTGTGACATCATGTGGCCTAAAAGGGCATGGGATGCATTGTGACAGCACAGGGGTTAAGAGAAGCAAGGATCCATTGTGACCCAATGCAGGCTAACAATCTAGTGATCCCTTGTGACACCAATGGGCCTAAAAGGGCCAGGGATGAATTGTGAAAGCACAGAGCCCAATTAAAACTTGGTACAATTATGCCACCATGGAGGCCAAGAATCAAATGATTCATTGTGACACAAGTGGCCTAAAAGGGCATGGGATGCATTGTGACACCACAGAGGTTAAGAGAAGCAAGGAACCATTGTGACCCAATGCAGGCTAACAATCTAATGATCCATTGTGACACCAAAGGGCCTAAAAGGGCCAGGGATGAATTGTTACAGCACGGGGACCAATAGAAGCAAGGATCTATTATGCCGCCATGGAGGCCAAGAATCAAATGATTCATTGTGACATCAAGTGGCCTAAAAGGGCATATGCTGCATTGTGACACCACAGAGGTTAAGAGTAGCAAGGAACCATTGTGACCCAATGCAGGCTAACAATCTAATGATCCCTTGTGACACCAATGGGCCTAAAAGGGCCAGGGATGAATTTTTACAGCACCGGGACCAATCGAAGCAAGGATCTATTATGCCACAATGGAGGCCAAGAATCAAATAATTCATTGTGACATCATGTGGCCTAAAAGGGCATGGGATGCATTGTGACACCACAGGGGTTAAGAGAAGCAAGGAACCATTGTGACCCAATGCAGGCTAACAATCTATGAATCCCTTTTGACACCAGGGGGCGCAAAAGGACCACGGATGAACTCTGACAGCATGGGGACCTATAGAAGCAAGGAACCATTATGACACCATGAAGGCCAAGAATCAAATGATTCATTGTAAGACCAAGTGGCCTAAAAGGGCATGGGATGCATTGTGACACCACAGAGGTTAAGAGAAGCAAGGAACCATTGTGACCCAATGCAGGCTAACAATCTAATGATCCATTGTGACACCAAAGGGCCTAAAAGGGCCAGGGATGAATTGTTACAGCACGGGGACCAATAGAAGCAAGGATCTATTATGCCGCCATGGAGGCCAAGAATCAAATAATTCATTGTGACATCATGTGGCCTAAAAGGGCATGGGATGCATTGTGACAGCACAGGGGTTAAGAGAAGCAAGGATCCATTGTGACCCAATGCAGGCTAACAATCTAGTGATCCCTTGTGACACCAATGGGCCTAAAAGGGCCAGGGATGAATTGTGAAAGCACAGAGCCCAATTAAAACTTGGTACAATTATGCCACCATGGAGGCCAAGAATCAAATGATTCATTGTGACACAAGTGGCCTAAAAGATCATGGGATGCATTGTGACAGCACAGGGGTTAAATGAAGCAAGGATCCATTGTAACCCAATGGAGGCTAATAATGCCAGGATCCCTTTTGTCACCAGGGGGCGCAAAAGGGCCAGGAATGAATTGTGACAGCATGGGGCCCAATAGATACAATGAACTATTATGACACCATGAAGGCCAAGAATCAAATGATTCATTGTGACACCAAGTGGCCTAAAAGGGCATGGGATGCATTGTGACAGCACAGAGGTTAAGAGAAGCAAGGAACCATTGTGACCCAATGCAGGCTGACAATCTAATGATCCCTTGTGACACCAATGGGCCTAAAAGGGCCAGGTATTAATTGTGAAACATGGGGCCCAATTAAAACCTGGTACAATTATGCCACCATGGAGGCTAAGAATCAAATGATTCATTGTGACATCAAGTGGCCTAAAAGGGCATGGGATGCATTGTGACACCACAGGGGTTAAGAGATGCAAGGAACCATTGTGACCCAATGCAGGCTAACAATCTAAGAATCCCTTTTGACACCAGTGGGCGCAAAAGGACCACGGATGAACTCTGACAGCATGGGGACCTACAGAAGCAAGGAACCATTATGACACCATGAAGGCCAAGAATCAAATGGTTCATTGTAAGGCCAAGTGGCCTAAAAGGGCTTGGAATGCATTGTGACACCACAGAGGTTAAGAGAAGCAAGGAACCAATGTGACCCAATGCAGGCTAACAATCTTATGATCCATTGTGACACCAGCGGTTGTAATAGGGCCAGGGATGAATTGTGAAAGCATGGGGCCCAATAAAAACATGGAAACATTATGTCACCATAGAGGCCAAGAATCAAATGATTCATTGTAACACCAATTGGCCTAAAAGGGCATGGGATGCATTATGACACCACAGGGGTTAAGAGAAGCAAGGAACCATTGTGACCCAATGCAGGCTAACAATCTAAGAATCCCTTTTGACTCCAGGGGGCGTAAAAGGACCACGGATGAACTGTGACAGCTTGGGGAACTATAGAAGCAGGGAACCATTATGACACCATAGAGGCCAAGACTCAAATAGTTCATTGTAACACCAAGTGGCCTAAAAGGGCATGGAATGCATTGTGACACCACAGGGGTTAAGAGAAGCAAGGATCCATTGTGACCCAATGCAGGTTAACAATCTAATAATCCCTTGTGGCACCAGGGCGTATAAAAAGGGCCAGGGCTGGATTGTTACCGCCCGGGGACCAATAGAAGCAAGGATCTATTATGCCACCATAGAGGCCAAGAATCAAATGATTCATTGTAACACCAAGTGGCCTAAAAGGGCATGGGATGCATTGTGACACCACAGGGGTTAAGAGAAGCAAGGATCCATTGTGACCCAATGCAGGCTAACAATCTAAGAATCCCTTTTGACACCAGGGGGCGTAAAAGGACCACGGATGAACTGTGACAGCATGGGGACCAATAGAAGCAAGGAACCATTATGACACCATGAAGGCCAAGAATCAAATGATTCATTGTAACACCTAGTGGCCTAAAAGGGCTTGGAATGCATTGTGACACCACAGAGGTTAAGAGAAGCAAGGATCCATTGTGACCCTATGGAGGCTAATAATCCGAGGATCCCTTTTGACACCAGGGGGCGTAAAAGGGCCAGGAATGAATTGTGACAGCATGGGGCCCAATAGATACAATGAACTATTATGCCACCAAGGAGGCCAAGAATCAAATGATTCATTGTGACATCAAGTGGCCTAAAAGGGCTTGGAATGCATTGTGACACCACAGAGGTTAAGAGAAGCAAGGAACCATTGTGACCCAATGCAGGCTAACAATCTTATGATCCATTGTGACACCAGGGGTTGTAATAGGGCCAGGGATGAATTGTGAAAGCATGGGGCCCAATAAAAACATGGAAACATTATGTCACCATAGAGGCCAAGAATCAAATGATTCATTGTAACACCAAGTGGCCTAAAAGGGCTTGGAATGCATTGTGACACCACAGGGGTTAAGAGAAGCAAGGAACCATTGTGACCCAATGCAGGCTAACAATCTAAGAATCCCTTTTGACTCCAGGGGGCGTAAAAGGACCACGGATGAACTGTGACAGCTTGGGGAACTATAGAAGCTGGGAACCATTATGACACCATAGAGGCCAAGACTCAAATAGTTCATTGTAACACCAAGTGGCCTAAAAGGGCATGGAATGCATTGTGACACCACAGGGGTTAAGAGAAGCAAGGATCCATTGTGACCCAATGCAGGCTAACAATCTAATAATCCCTTGTGGCACCAGGGCGTATAAAAAGGGCCAGGGCTGGATTGTAACCGCACGGGGACCAATAGAAGCAAGGATCTATTATGCCACCATAGAGGCCAAGAATCAAATGATTCATTGTAACACCAAGTGGCCTAAAAGGGCATCGGATGCATTGTGACACCACAGGGGTTAAGAGAAGCAAGGAACCATTGTGACCCAATGCAGGCTAACAATCTAAGAATCCCTTTTGACTCCAGGGGGCGTAAAAGGACCACGGATGAACTCTGACAGCTTGGGGAACTATAGAAGCTGGGAACCATTATGACACCATAGAGGCCTAGACTCAAATACTTCATTGCAACACCAAGTGGCCTAAAAGGGCATGGAATGCATTGTGACACCACAGGGCTTAAGAGAAGCAAGGATCCATTGTGACCCAAGGGAGGCTAACAATCTAATAATCCCTTGTGGCACCAGGGCGTATAAAAATGGCCAGGGCTGGATTGTTACCGCACGGGGACCAATAGAAGCAAGGATCTATTATGCCACCATGGAGGCCAAGTATCAAATGATTCATTGTAACACCAAGTGGCCTAAAAGGGCATGGGATGCATTGTGACACCACAGGGGTTAAGAGAAGCAAGGATCCATTGTGACCCAATGCAGGCTAACAATCTAAGAATCCCTTTTGACACCAGGGGGCGTAAAAGGACCACGGATGAACTGTGACAGCATGGGGACATACAGAAGCAAGGAACCATTATGACACCATGAAGGCCAAGAATCAAATGATTCATTGTAAGACCAAGTGGCCTAAAAGGGCTTGGAATGGATTGCGACACCACAGAGGTTAAGAGAAGCAAGCAATCATTGTGACCCAATGCAGGCTAACAATCTAATGATCCCTTGTGGCACCAGGGGGTATAAAAACGGCCAGGGACGGATTGTTACCGCACGGGGACCAATAGAAGCAAGGATCTATTATGCCACCATGGAGGCCAAGAATCAAATGATTCATTGTGACATCAAGTGGCCTAAAAGGGCTTGGAATGCATTGTGACACCACAGAGGTTAAGAGAAGCAAGGAACCATTGTGACCCAATGCAGGCTAACAATCTTATGATCCATTGTGTCACCAGGGGTTGTAATAGGGCCAGGGATGAATTGTGAAAGCATGGGGCCCAATAAAAACATGGAAACATTATGTCACCATAGAGGCCAAGAATCAAATGATTCATTGTGACACCAAGTGGCCTAAAAGGGCTTGGAATGCATTGTGACACCACAGGGGTTAAGAGAAGCAAGGAACCATTGTGACCCAATGCAGGCTAACAATCTAAGAATCCCTTTTGACTCCAGGGGGCGTAAAAGGACCACGGATGAACTGTGACAGCTTGGGGAACTATAGAAGCTGGGAATCATTATGACACCATAGAGGCCAAGACTCAAATAGTTCATTGTAACACCAAGTGGCCTAAAAGGGCATGGAATGCATTGTGACACCACAGGGGTTAAGAGAAGCAAGGATCCATTGTGACCCAATGCAGGCTAACAATCTAATAATCCCTTGTGGCACCAGGGCGTATAAAAAGGGCCAGGGCTGGATTGTTACCGCACGGGGACCAATAGAAGCAAGGATCTATTATGCCACCATAGAGGCCAAGAATCAAATGATTCATTGTAACACCAAGTGGCCTAAAAGGGCATGGGATGCATTGTGACACCACAGGGGTTAAGAGAAGCAAGGAACCATTGTGACCCAATGCAGGCTAACAATCTAAGAATCCCTTTTGACTCCAGGGGGCGTAAAAGGACCACGGATGAACTGTGACAGCTTGGGGAACTATAGAAGCTGGGAACCATTATGACACCATAGAGGCCAAGACTCAAATAGTTCATTGTAACACCAAGTGGCCTAAAAGGGCATGGGATGCATTGTGACACCACAGGGCTTAAGAGAAGCAAGGATCCATTGTGACCCAATGCAGGCTAACAATCTAATAATCCCTTGTGGCACCAGGGCGTATAAAAAGGGCCAGGGCTGGATTGTTACCGCACGGGGACCAATAGAAGCAAGGATCTATTATGCCGCCATGGAGGCCAAGAATCAAATAATTCATTGTGACATCATGTGGCCTAAAAGGGCATGGGATGCATTGTGACAGCACAGGGGTTAAGAGAAGCAAGGATCCATTGTGACCCAATGCAGGCTAACAATCTAATGATCCCTTGTGACACCAATGGGCCTAAAAGGGGAAGGGATGTATTGTGAAAGCATGGGGCCCAATTAAAACCTGGTACAATTATGCCACCATGCAGGCCAAGAATCAAATAATTCATTGTGACATCAAGTGGCCTAAAAGGGCATGGGATGCATTGTGACACCACAGGGGTTAAGAGAAGCAAGGATCCATTGTGACCCAATGGAGGCTAACAATCTAATGATCCCTTGTGACACCAATGGGCCTAAAAGGGCCAGGGCTGAATTGTGAAAGCACAGAGCCCAATTAAAACTTGGTACAATTATGCCACCATGGAGGCCAAGAATCAAATGATTCATTGTGACATCAAGTGGCCTAAAAGATCATGGGATGCATTGTGACAGCACAGGGGTTAAATGAAGCAAGGATCCATTGTAACCCAATGGAGGCTAATAATGCCAGGATCCCTTTTGTCACCAGGGGGCGGAAAAGGGCCAGGAATGAATTGTGACAGCATGGGGCCCAATAGATACAATGAACTGTTATGACACCATGGAGGCCAAGAATCAAATGATTCATTGTGACACCAAGTGGCCTAAAAGGGCATGGGATGCATTGTGACAGCACAGAGGTTAAGAGAAGCAAGGAACCATTGTGACCCAATGCAGGCTGACAATCTAATGATCCCTTGTGACACCAATGGGCCTAAAAGGGCCAGGGATTAATTGTGAAACATGGGGCCCAATTAAAACCTGGTACAATTATGCCACCATGGAGGCCAAGAATCAAATGATTCATTGTGACATCAAGTGGCCTAAAAGGGCATGGGATGCATTGTGACACCACAGGGGTTAAGAGATGCAAGGAACCATTTTGACCCTATGCAGGCTAACAATCTAAGAATCCCTTTTGACACCAGTGGGCGCAAAAGGACCACGGATGAACTCTGACAACATGGGGACCTACAGAAGCAAGGAACCATTATGACACCATGAAGGCCAAGAATCAAATGGTTCATTGTAAGGCCAAGTGGCCTAAAAGGGCTTGGAATGCATTGTGACACCACAGAGGTTAAGAGAAGCAAGGAACCAATGTGACCCAATGCAGGCTAACAATCTTATGATCCATTGTGACACCAGCGGTTGTAATAGGGCCAGGGATGAATTGTGAAAGCATGGGGCCCAATAAAAACATGGAAACATTATGTCACCATAGAGGCCAAGAATCAAATGATTCATTGTAACACCAATTGGCCTAAAAGGGCATGGGATGCATTATGACACCACAGGGGTTAAGAGAAGCAAGGAACCATTGTGACCCAATGCAGGCTAACAATCTAAGAATCCCTTTTGACTCCAGGGGGCGTAAAAGGACCACGGATGAACTGTGACAGCTTGGGGAACTATAGAAGCAGGGAACCATTATGACACCATAGAGGCCAAGACTCAAATAGTTCATTGTAACACCAAGTGGCCTAAAAGGGCATGGAATGCATTGTGACACCACAGGGGTTAAGAGAAGCAAGGATCCATTGTGACCCAATGCAGGCTAACAATCTAATAATCCCTTGTGGCACCAGGGCGTATAAAAAGGGCCAGGGCTGGATTGTTACCGCACGGGGACCAATAGAAGCAAGGATCTATTATGCCACCTTGGAGGCCAAGAATCAAATGATTCATTGTAACACCAAGTGGCCTAAAAGGGCATGGGATGCATTGTGACACCACAGGGGTTAAGAGAAGCAAGGATCCATTGTGACCCAATGCAGGCTAACAATCTAAGAATCCCTTTTGACACCAGGGGGCGTAAAAGGACCACGGATGAACTGTGACAGCATGGGGACCTATAGAAGAAAGGAACCATTATGACACCATGAAGGCCAAGAATCATATGATTCATTGTAACACCTAGTGGCCTAAAAGGGCTTGGAATGCATTGTGACACCACAGAGGTTAAGAGAAGCAAGGATCCATTGTGAACCTATGGAGGCTAATAATCCGAGGATCCCTTTTGACACCAGGGGGCGTAAAAGGGCCAGGAATGAATTGTGACAGCATGGGGCCCAATAGATACAATGAACTATTATGCCACCATGGAGGCCAAGAATCAAATGATTCATTGTGACATCAAGTGGCCTAAAAGGGCTTGGAATGGATTGCGACACCACAGAGGTTAAGAGAAGCAAGGAACCATTGTGACCCAATGCAGGCTAACAATCTTATGATCCATTGTGACACCAGGGGTTGTAATAGGGCCAGGGATGAATTGTGAAAGCATGGGGCCCAATAAAAACATGGAAACATTATGTCACCATAGAGGCCAAGAATCAAATGATTCATTGTAACACCAAGTGGCCTAAAAGGGCTTGGAATGCATTGTGACACCACAGGGGTTAAGAGAAGCAAGGAACCATTGTGACCCAATGCAGGCTAACAATCTAAGAATCCCTTTTGACTCCAGGGGGCGTAAAAGGACCACGGATGAACTGTGACAGATTGGGGAACTATAGAAGCTGGGAACCATTATGACACCATAGAGGCCAAGACTCAAATAGTTCATTGTAACACCAAGTGGCCTAAAAGGGCATGGAATGCATTGTGACACCACAGGGGTTAAGAGAAGCAAGGATCCATTGTGACCCAATGCAGGCTAACAATCTAATAATCCCTTGTGGCACCAGGGCGTATAAAAAGGGCCAGGGCTGGATTGTTACCGCACGGGGACCAATAGAAGCAAGGATCTATTATGCCACCATAGAGGCCAAGAATCAAATGATTCATTGTAACACCAAGTGGCCTAAAAGGGCATCGGATGCATTGTGACACCACAGGGGTTAAGAGAAGCAAGGAACCATTGTGACCCAATGCAGGCTAACAATCTAAGAATCCCTTTTGACTCCAGGGGGCGTAAAAGGACCACGGATGAACTGTGACAGCTTGGGGAACTATAGAAGCTGGGAACCATTATGACACCATAGAGGCCAAGACTCAAATAGTTCATTGTAACACCAAGTGGCCTAAAAGGGCATGGAATGCATTGTGACACCACAGGGCTTAAGAGAAGCAAGGATCCATTGTGACCCAAGGGAGGCTAACAATCTAATAATCCCTTGTGGCACCAGGGCGTATAAAAAGGGCCAGGGCTGGATTGTTACCGCACGGGGACCAACAGAAGCAAGGATCTATTATGCCACCATGGAGGCCAGGTATCAAATGATTCATTGTAACACCAAGTGGCCTAAAAGCGCATGGGATGCATTGTGACACCACAGGGGTTAAGAGAAGCAAGGATCCATTGTGACCCAATGCAGGCTAACGATCTAAGAATCCCTTTTGACTCCAGGGGGCGTAAAAGGACCACGGATGAACTGTGACAGCATGGGGACATACAGAAGCAAGGAACCATTATGACACCATGAAGGCCAAGAATCAAATGGTTCATTGTAAGACCAAGCGGCCTAAAAGGGCTTGGAATGGATTGCGACACCACAGAGGTTAAGAGAAGCAAGGAATCATTGTGACCCAATGCAGGCTAACAATCTAATGATCCCTTGTGGCACCAGGGGGTATAAAAACGGCCAGGGACGGATTGTTACCGCACGGGGACCAATAGAAGCAAGGATCTATTATGCCACCATGGAGGCCAAGAATCAAATGATTCATTGTGACATCAAGTGGCCTAAAAGGGCTTGGAATGCATTGTGACACCACAGAGGTTAAGAGAAGCAAGGAACCATTGTGACCCAATGCAGGCTAACAATCTTATGATCCATTGTGACACCAGGGATTGTAATAGGGCCAGGGATGAATTGTGAAAGCATGGGGCCCAATAAAAACATGGAAACATTATGTCACCATAGAGGCCAAGAATCAAATGATTCATTGTGACACCAAGTGGCCTAAAAGGGCTTGGAATGCATTGTGACACCACAGGGGTTAAGAGAAGCAAGGAACCATTGTGACCCAATGCAGGCTAACAATCTAAGAATCCCTTTTGACTCCAGGGGGCGTAAAAGGACCACGGATGAACTGTGACACCTTGGGGAACTATAGAAGCTGGGAACCATTATGACACCATAGAGGCCAAGACTCAAATAGTTGATTGTAACACCAAGTGGCCTAAAAGGGCATGGAATGCATTGTGACACCACAGGGGTTAAGAGAAGCAAGGATCCATTGTGACCCAATGCAGGCTAACAATCTAATAATCCCATGTGGCACCAGGGCGTATAAAAAGGGCCAGGGCTGGATTGTTACCGCACGGGGACCAATAGAAGCAAGGATCTATTATGCCACCATAGAGGCCAAGAATCAAATGATTCATTGTAACACCAAGTGGCCTAAAAGGGCATGGGATGCATTGTGACACCACAGGGGTTAAGAGAAGCAAGGAACCATTGTGACCCAATGCAGGCTAACAATCTAAGAATCCCTTTTGACTCCAGGGGGCGTAAAAGGACCACGGATGAACTGTGACAGCTTGGGGAACTATAGAAGCTGGGAACCATTATGACACCATAGAGGCCAAGACTCAAATAGTTCATTGTAACACCAAGTGGCCTAAAAGGGCATGGAATGCATTGTGACACCACAGGGCTTAAGAGAAGCAAGGATCCATTGTGACCCAATGCAGGCTAACAATCTAATAATCCCTTGTGGCACCAGGGCGTATAAAAAGGGCCAGGGCTGGATTGTTACCGCACGGGGACCAATAGAAGCAAGGATCTATTATGCCACCATGGAGGCCAAGTATCAAATGATTCATTGTAACACCAAGTGGCCTAAAAGGGCATGGGATGCATTGTGACAGCACAGGGGTTAAGAGAAGCAAGGATCCATTGTGACCCAATGCAGGCTAACAATCTAAGAATGCCTTTTGACACCAGGGGGCGTAAAAGGACCACGGATGAACTGTGACAGCATGGGGACATACAGAAGCAAGGAACCATTATGACACCATGAAGGCCAAGAATCAAATGATTCATTGTAAGACCAAGTGGCCTAAAAGGGCTTGGAATGGATTGCGACACCACAGAGGTTAAGAGAAGCAAGGAATCATTGTGACCCAATGCAGGCTAACAATCTAATGATCCCTTGTGGCACCAGGGGGTATAAAAACGGCCAGGGACGGATTGTTACCGCACGGGGACCAATAGAAGCAAGGATCTATTATGCCACCATGGAGGCCAAGAATCAAATGATTCATTGTGACATCAAGTGGCCTAAAAGTGCATGGGATGCATTGTGACAGCACAGGGGTTAAGAGAAGCAAGGAATCATTGTGACCCAATGCAGGCTAATAATCACAGGATCCCTTTTGACGCCAGGGGACGGAAAAGGGCCAGGAATGAATTGTGACAGCATGGGGCCCAATAGATACAAGGAACTATTATGCCACCATGGAGGCCAAGAATCAAATGATTCATTGTGACATCAAGTGGCCTAAAAGGGCATGGAATGCATTGTGACACCACAGAGCTTAAGAGAAGCAAGGATCCATTGTTACCCAATGGAGGCTAACAATCTTATGTTCCCTTGTGACACCAATTGGCCTAAAAGGGCCAGGGATGAATTGTGAAAGCACGGAGCCCAATTAAAACCTCATACAATTATGCCACCATGGAGGCCAAGAATCAAATGATTCATTGTGACATCAAGTGGCCTAAAAGGGCATGGGATGCATTGTGACACCACAGGCGTTAAGAGAAGCAAGGAACCATTGTGACCCAATGCAGGCTAACAATCTAATGATCCCTTGTGACACCTGGGGTTGTAATAGGGCCAGGGATAAATTGTGACAGCATGGCGCCCAATTAAAACATGGAAACATTACGTCACCATAGAGGCCAAGAATCAAATGATTCATTGTGACATCAAGTGGCCTAAAAGGGCATGGGATGCATTGTGACACCACAGAGGTTAAGAGAAGCAAGGAACCATTGTTACCCAATGGAGGCTAACAATCTAATGATCCCTTGTGACACCAATGGGCCTAAAAGGGCCAGGGATGAAGTGTTACAGCACGGGGACCGATAGAAGCAAGGATCTATTATGCCACCGTGGAGGCCAAGAATCAAATAATTCATTGTGACATCATGTGGCCTAAAAGGGCATGGGATGCATTGTGACAGCACAGGGGTTAAGAGAAGCAAGGAACCATTGTGACCCAATGCAGGCTAACAATCTAATGATCCCTTGTGACACCAATTGGCCTAAATGGGCCAGGGATGAATTGTGAAAGCACAGAGCCCAATTAAAACTTGGTACAATTATGCCACCATGGAGGCCAAGAATCAAATGATTCATTGTGACATCAAGTGGCCTAAAAGGGCATGGGATGCATTGTGGCACCACAGGGGTTAAGAGAAGAAAGGATCCATTGTGACCCAATGGAGGCTAATAATGCCAGGATCCCTTTTGTCACCAGGGGGCGCAAAAGGGCCAGGAATGAATTGTGACAGCATGGGGCCCAATAGATACAATGAACTATTATGACACCATGGAGGCCAAGAATCAAATGATTCATTGTGACATAAAGTGGCCTAAAAGGTCATGGGATGCATTGTGACACCACAGAGGTTAAGAGAAGCAAGGAACCATTGTGACCCAATGCAGGCTGACAATCTAATGATCCCTTGTGACACCAATGGGCCTAAAAGGGGCAGGGATTAATTGTGAAACATGGGGCCCAATTAAAACCTGGTACAATTATGCCACCATGGAGGCAAAGAATCAAATGATTCATTGTGACATCAAGTGGCCTAAAAGTGCATGGGATGCATTGTGACACCACAGGGGTTAAGAGAAGCAATGAACCATTGTGACCCAATGCAGGCTAACAATCTAAGAATCCCTTTTGACACCAGTGGGCGCAAAAGGACCACGGATGAACTCTGACAGCATGGGGACCTACAGAAGCAAGGAACCATTATGACACCATGAAGGCCAAGAATCAAATGGTTCATTGTAAGGCCAAGTGGCCTAAAAGGGTTTGGAATGCATTGTGACACCACAGAGGTTAAGAGAAGCAAGGAACCATTGTGACCCAATGCAGGCTAACAATCTTATGATCCATTGTGACCCCAGCGGTTGTAATAGGGCCAGGGATGAATTGTGAAAGCATGGGGCCCAATAAAAACATGGAAACATTATGTCACCATAGAGGCCAAGAATCAAATGATTCATTGTAACACCAAGTGGCCTAAAAGGGCATGGGATGCATTATGACACCACAGGGGTTAAGAGACGCAAGGAACCATTGTGACCCAATGCAGGCTAACAATCTAAGAATCCCTTTTGACTCCAGGGGGCATAAAAGGACCACGGATGAACTGTGACAGCTTGGGGAACTATAGAAGCTGGGAACCATTATGACACCATAGAGGCCAAGACTCAAATAGTTCATTGTAACACCAAGTGGCCTAAAAGGGCATGGAATGCATTGTGACACCACAGGGGTTAAGAGAAGCAAGGATCCATTGTGACCCAATGCAGGCTAACAATCTAATAATCCCATGTGGCACCAGGGCGTATAAAAAGGGCCAGGGCTGGATTGTTACTGCACGGGGACCAATAGAAGCAAGGATCTATTATGCCACCATGGAGGCCAAGTATCAAATGATTCATTGTAACACCAAGTGGCCTAAAAGGGCTTGGAATGCATTGTGACACCTCAGAGGTTAAGAGAAGCAAGGATCCATTGTGACCCTATGGAGGCTAATAATCCGAGGATCCCTTTTGACACCAGGGGGCGTAAAAGGGCCAGGAATGAATTGTGACAGCATGGAGACCAATAGATACAATGAACTATTATGCCACCATGGAGGCCAAGAATCAAATGATTCATTGTAACACCAAGTGGCCTAAAAGGGCATGGGATGCATTGTGACAGCACAGGGGTTAAGAGAAGCAAGGAACCATTGTGACCCAATGCAGGCTAACAATCTAATCATCCCTTTTGACACCCGGGTGCGCAAAAGGACCACGGATGAACTCTGACAGCATGGGGACCTATAGAAGCAAGGAACCATTATGACACCATGAAGGCCAAGAATCAAATGGTTCCTTGTAAGACCAAGTGGCCTAAAAGGGCTTGGAATGCATTGTGACACCACAGAGGTTAAGAGAAGCAAGGAACCATTGTGACCCAATGCAGGCTAACAATCTAATGATCCCTTGTGGCACCAGGGGGTATAAAAAGGGCCAGGGATAGATTGTTACAGCACGGGGACCAATAGAAGCAAGGATCTATTATGCCACCGTGGAGGCCAAGAATCAAATGATTCATTGTGACGTCATGCGGCCTAAAAGGGCATGGGATGCATTGTGACAGCACAGGGGTTAAGAGAAGTAAGGATCCATTGTGACCCAATGGAGGCTAACAATCTAATGATCCCTTTTGACACCAATGGGCCTAAAAGGGCCAGGGATGAATTGTGAAAGCATGGGGCCCAATAGAAACAAGGAACCATTATGACACCATGGAGGCCAAGAATCAAATGATTCATTGTGACATCAAGTGGCCTAAAAGGGCATGGGATGCATTGTGACACCACAGAGGTTAAGAGAAGTAAGGAAACATTGTGACCCAATGCAGGCTAACAATCTAATGATCCCTTGTGGCACCAGGGGGTATAAAAGGGCCAGGGATGGATTGTTACCGCACGGGGACCAATAGAAGCAAGGATCTATTATGCCACCTTGGAGGCCAAGAATCAAATGATTCATTGTGACGTCATGCGGCCTAAAAGGGCATGGGATGCATTGTGACACCACAGAGGTTAAGAGAAGTAAGGAACCATTGTGACCCAATGCAGGCTAACAATCTAATGATCCCTTTTGACACCAATGGGCCTAAAAGGGCAAGGAAGAATTTTGAAAGCATGGGGCCCAATAGAAACAAGGAACCATTATGACACCATGGAGGCCAAGAATCAAATGATTCATTGTGACATCAAGTGGCCTAAAAGGGCATGGGATGCATTGTGTCAGCACAGGGGTTAAGAGAAGCAAGGATGCATTGTGACCCAATGGAGGCTAATAATCCTAGGATACCATTTGACACCAGGGGGCGTAAAAGGGGCAGGGATGAATTGTGAAGGCATGGGGCCCAATAGAAACAAGGAACCATTATGACACCATGGAGGCCAAGAATCAAATGATTCATTGTGACATCAAGTGGCCTAAAAGGGCATGGGATGCATTGTGACACCACAGAGGTTAAGAGAAGCAAGGAACCATTGTGACCCAATGCAGGCTAACAATCTAATGATCCCTTGTGGCACCAGGGGGTATAAAAAGGGCCAGGGATGGATTGTTACAGCACGGGGACCAATAGAAGCAAGGATCTATTATGCCGCCTTGGAGGCCAAGAATCAAATGATTCATTGTGACATTATGTGGCCTAAAAGGGCATGGGATGCATTGTGACAGCACAGGGGTTAAGAGAAGCAAGGATCCATTGTGACCCAATGCAGGCTAACAATCTAAGAATCCCTTTTGACGCCAATGCACCTAAAAGGGGCAGGGACGTATTGTGAAAGCATGGGGCCCAATAGAAACAAGGAACCATTATGACACAATGGAGGCCAAGAATCAGATGATTCATTGTGACATCAAGTGGCCTAAAAGGGCATGGGATGCATTGTGACACCACAGAGGTTAAGAGAAGCAAGGAACCATTGTGACCCAATGCAGGCTAACAATCTAATGATCCCTTGTGGCACCAGGGGGTATAAAAAGGGCCAGGGATGGATTGTTACAGCACGGGGACCAACAGAAGCAAGGATCTATTATGCCGCCTAGGAGGCCAAGAATCAAATGATTCATTGTGACGTCATGCGGCCTAAAAGGCATGGGATGCATTGTGACAGCACAGGGGTTAAGAGAAGTAAGGATCCATTGTGACCCAATGGAGGCTAACAATCTAATGATCCCTTTTGACACCAATGGGCCTAAAAGGGCCAGGGATGAATTGTGAAAGCATGGGGCCCAATAGAAACAAGGAACCCTTATGACACCATGGAGGCCAAGAATCAAATGATTCATTGTGACATCAAGTGGCCTAAAAGGGCATGGGATGCATTGTGACACCACAGAGGTTAAGAGAAGTAAGGAACCATTGTGACCCAATGCAGGCTAACAATCTAATGATCCCTTGTGACACCAATGGGCCTAAAAGGGGCAGGGATGTATTGTGAAAGCATGGGGCCCAATTAAAACCTGGTACAATTACGCCACCATGGAGGCCAAGAATCAAATGATTCATTGTGACATCAAGTGGCCTAAAAGGGCATGGGATGCATTGTGACACCACAGGGGTTAAGAGAAGCAAGGAACCATTGTGACCCAATGGAGGCTAGCAATCTAAGAATCCCTTTTGACACCAGGGGGCGCAAAAGGACCACGGATGAACTCTGACAGCATGGGGACCTATAGAAGCAAGGAACCATTATGACACCACGAAGGCCAAGAATCAAATGGTTCATTGTAAGACCAAGTGGCCTAAAAGGGCTTGGAAGGCATTGTGACACCACAGAGGTTAAGAGAAGCAAGGAACCATTGTGACCCAATGCAGGCTAACAATCTAAATATCCCTTGTGACACCAACGGGCTTAAAAGGGGCAGGGATGAATTGTGAAAGCATGGGGCCCAAGCAAAACCTGGTACAATTATGCCACCATGGAGGCCAAGAATCAAATGATTCATTGTGACATCAAGTGGCCTAAAAGGGCATGGGATGCATTGTGACACCACAGGGGTTAAGAGAAGCAATGAACCATTGTGACCCAATGCAGGCTAACAATCTAATGATCCCTTGTGACACCAATGGGCCTAAAAGGGGCAGGGATGAATTGTGAAAGCATGGGGCCCAATTAAAACCTGGTACAATTATGCCACCATGGAGGCCAAGAATCAAATGATTCATTGTGACATCATGTGGCCTAAAAGGGCATGGGATGCATTGTGACACCACAGGGGTTAAGAGAAGCAAGGATCCATTGTGACCCAATGCAGGCTAACAATCTAAGAATCCCTTTTCACACCCGGGTGCGCAAAAGGACCACGGATGAACTCTGACAGCATGGGGACCTATAGAAGCAAGGAACCATTATGACACCATGAAGGCCAAGAATCAAATGGTTCATTGTAAGACCAAGTGGCCTAAATGGGCTTGGAATGCATTGTGACACCACAGAGGTTAAGAGAAGCAAGGAACCATTGTGACCCAATGCAGGCTAACAATCTAGTGATCCCTGGTGGCACCAGGGGGTATAAAAAGAGCCAGGGATAGATTGTTACAGCACGGGGACCAATAGAAGCAAGGATCTATTATGGCGCCGTGGAGGCCAAGAATCAAATGATTCATTGTGACATCAAGTGGCCTAAAAGGGCATGGGATGCATTGTGACAGCACAGGGGTTAAGAGAAGCAAGGATCCATTGTGACCCAATGGAGGAATTAATCCCAGGATCCCATTTGACACCAGGGGTCGTAAAAGGGCCAGGGATGAATTGTGAAGGCATGGGGCCCAATAGAAACAAGGAACCATTATGACACCATGGAGGCCAAGAATCAAATGATTCATTGTGACATCAAGTGGCCTAAAAGGGCATGGGATGTATTGTGACAGCACAGGGGTTAAGAGAAGCAAGGATGCATTGTGACCCAATGGAGGCTGATAATCCTAGGATCCCATTTGACACCAGGGGGCGTAAAAGGGCCAGGGATGAATTGTGAAGGCATGGGGCCCAATAGAAACAAGGAACCATTATGACACCATGGAGGCCAAGAATCAAATGATTCATTGTGACATCAAGTGGCCTAAAAGGGCATGGGATGCATTGTGACACCACAGAGGTTAAGAGAAGCAAGGAACCATTGTGACCCAATGCAGGCTAACAATCTAATGATCCCTTGTGGCACCAGGGGGTATAAAAAGGGCCAGGTATGGATTGTTACAGCACGGGGACCAATAGAAACAAGGATCTATTATGCCGCCGTGGAGGCCAAGAATCAAATGATTCATTGTGACATCATGTGGCCTAAAAGGGCATGGGATGCATTGTGACACCACAGAGGTTAAGAGAAGCAAGGAACCATTGTGACCCAATGCAGGCTAACAATCTAATGATCCCTTGTGACACCAATGGGCCTAAAAGGGGCAGGGATGTATTGTGAAAGCATGGGGCCCAAGTAAAACCTGGTACAATTACACCACCATGGAGGCCAAGAATCAAATGATTCATTGTGACATCAAGTGGCCTAAAAGGGCATGGGATGCATTGTGACAGCACAGGGGTTAAGAGAAGCAAGGATCCATTGTGACCCAATGCAGGCTAACAATCTAATGATCCCTTTTGACACCAATGGGCCTAAAAGGGGCAGGGATGTATTGTGAAAGCATGGGGCCCAATTAAAACCTGGTACAATTACGCCACCATGGGGGCCAAGATTTAAATGATTCATTGTGACATCAAGTGCCCTAAAAGGGCATGGGATGCATTGTGACAGCACAGGGGTTAAGAGAAGCAAGGAACCATTGTGACCCAATGCAGGCTAACAATCTAAGAATCCCTTTTGACACCAGGGGGCGCAAAAGGACCACGGATGGACTCTGACAGCATGGGGACCTATAGAAGCAAGGAACCATTATGACACCATGGAGGCGAGGAATCAAATGGTTCATTGTGACATCAAGTGGCCTAAAAGGGCTTGGAATGCATTGTGACACCACAGAGGTTAAGAGAAGCAAGGAACCATTGTGACCCAATGCAGGCTAACAATCTAATGATCCTTTGTGACACCAATGGGCCTAAAAGGGGCAGGGATGAATTGTGAAACATGGGGCCCAAGTAAAACCTGGTACCATTATGCCACCATGGAGGCCAAGAATCAAATGATTCATTGTGACATCAAGTGGCCTAAAAGGGCATGGGATGCATTGTGAGAGCACAGGGGTTAAGAGAAGCAAGGATCCATTGTGACCCAATGGAGGCTAATAATCCCAGGATCCCATTTGACACCAGGGGTCGTAAAAGGGCCAGGGATGAATTGTGAAGGCATGGGGCCCAATGGAAACAAGGAACCATTATGCCACCATGGAGGCCAAGAATCAAATGATTCATTGTGACATCAAGTGGCCTAAAAGGGCATGGGATGCATTGTGACAGCACAGGGGTTAAGAGAAGCAAGGATCCATTGTGACCCAATGCAGGCTAACAATCTAAGAATCCCTTTTGACACCCGGGTGCGCAAAAGGAGCACGGATGGACTCTGACAGCATGGGGACCTATAGAAGCAAGGAACCATTATGACACCATGAAGGCCAGGAATCAAAAGGTTCATTGTAAGACCAAGTGGCCTAAAAGGGCTTGGAATGCATTGTGACACCACAGAGGTTAAGAGAAGCAAGGAACCATTGTGACCCAATGCAGGCTAACAATCTAGTGATCCCTTGTGGCACCAGGGGGTATAAAAAGGGCCAGGGATAGATTGTTACAGCACGGGGACCAATAGAAGCAAGGATCTATTATGCCACCATGGAGGACAAGAATCAAATGATTCATTGTGACATCAAGTGGCCTAAAAGGGCATGGGATGCATTGTGAGAGTACAGGGGTTAAGAGAAGCAAGGATCCATTGTGACCCAATGGAGGCTAATAATCCCAGGATCCCATTTGACACCAGGGGTCGTAAAAGGGCCAGGGATGAATTGTGACAGCATGGGGCCCAATAGAAACAAGGAACCATTATGACACCATGGAGGCCAAGAATCAAATGATTCATTGTGACATCAAGTGGCCTAAAAGGGCATGGGATGCATTGTGACACCACAGAGGTTAAGAGAATCAAGGAACCATTGTGACCCAATGCAGGCTAACAATCTAATGATCCCTTGTGGCACCAGGGGGTATAAAAAGGGCCAGGTATGGATTGTTACAGCACGGGGACCAATAGAAGCAAGGATCTATTATGGCGCCGTGGAGGCCAAGAATCAAATGATTCATTGTGACATCAAGTGGCCTAAAAGGGCATGGGATGCATTGTGACAGCACAGGGGTTAAGAGAAGCAAGGATCCACTGTGACCCAATGGAGGCTAATAATCCCAGGATCCCATTTGACACCAGGGGTCGTAAAAGGGCCAGGGATGTATTGTGAAGGCATGGGGCCCAATAGAAACAAGGAACCATTATGACACCTTGGAGGCCAAGAATCAAATGATTCATTGTGACATCAAGTGGCCTAAAAGGGCATGGGAAGCATTGTGACACCACAGAGGTTAAGAGAAGCAAGGAACCATTGTGACCCAATGCAGGCTAACAATCTAATGATCCCTTGTGGCACCAGGGGGTATAAAAAGGGCCAGGGATGGATTGTTACAGCACGGGGACCAATAGAAGCAAGGATCTATTATGCCGCCTTGGAGGCCAAGAATCAAATGATTCATTGTGACATCAAGTGCCCTAAAAGGGCATGGGATGCATTGTGACAGCACAGGGGTTAAGAGAAGCAAGGATCCATTCTGACCCAATGCAGGCTAACAATCTAATGATCCCTTGTGACACCAATGGGCCTAAAAGGGGCAGGGATGAATTGTGAAACATGGGGCCCAAGTAAAACCTGGTACAATTACACCACCATGGAGGCCAAGAATCAAATGATTCATTGTGACATCAAGTGGCCTAAAAGGGCATGGGATGCATTGTGACAGCACAGGGGTTAAGAGAAGCAAGGAACCATTGTGACCCAATGCAGGCTAACAATCTAATGATCCCTTTTGACACCAATGGGCCTAAAAGGGGCAGGGATGTATTGTGAAAGCATGGGGCCCAATTAAAACCTGGTACAATTACGCCACCATGGAGGCCAAGATTTAAATGATTCATTGTGACATCAAGTGGCCTAAAAGGGCTTGGAATGCATTGTGACACCACAGAGGTTAAGAGAAGCAAGGAACCATTGTGACCCAATGCAGGCTAACAATCTAATGATCCCTTGTGGCACCAGGGGGTATAAAAAGGGCCAGGGATGGATTGTTACAGCACGGGGACCAATAGAAGCAAGGATCTATTATGCCACCGTGGAGGCCAAGAATCAAATGATTCATTGTGACATCAAGTGGCCTAAAAGGGCATGGGATGCATTGTGACAGCACAGGGGTTAAGAGAAGCAAGGATCCATTGTGACCCAATGGAGGCTAATAATCCCAGAATCCCATTTGACACCAGGGGGCGTAAAAGGGCCAGGGATGAACTCTGACAGCATGGGGCCCAATAGAAACAAGGAACCATTATGACACCATGGAGGCCAAGAATCAAATGATTCATTGTGACATCAAGTGGCCTAAAAGGGCATGGGATGCATTGTGACAGCACAGGGGTTAAGAGAAGCAAGGATCCATTGTGACCCAATGGAGGCTAACAATCTAATGATCCCTTTTGACACCAATGCGCCTAAAAGGGGCAGGGATGTATTGTGAAAGCATGGGGCCCAATAGAAACAAGGAACCATTATGACACCATGGAGGCCAAGAATCAAATGATTCATTGTGACATCAAGTGGCCTAAAAGGGCATGGAATGCATTGTGACACCACAGAGGTTAAGAGAAGCAAGGATCCATTGTGACCCAAGGGAGGCTAACAATCTAATGATCCCTTGTGGCACCAATGGGCCTACAAGGGCCAGAGATTAATTGTGAAACATAGGGCCCCATTAAAACCTGTTGGAATTATGCCACCATGGAGGCCAAGAATCAAATGATTCATTGTGACATCAAGTGGCCTAAAAGGGCATGGGATGCATTGTGACACCACAGAGGTTAAGAGAAGCAAGGAACCATTGTGACCCAATGCAGGCTAACAATCTAATGATCCCTTGTGACACCAATGGGCCTAAAAGGGGCAGGGATGAATTGTGAAAGCATGGGGTCCAAGTAAAACCTGGTACAATTACACCACCATGGAGGCCAAGAATCAAATGATTCATTGTGACATCAAGTGGCCTAAAAGGGCATGAGATGCATTGTGACAGCACAGGGGTTAAGAGAAGCAAGGATCCATTGTGACCCAATGCAGGCTAACAATCTAATGATCCCTTTTGACACCAATGGGCCTAAAAGGGGCAGGGATGTATTGTGAAAGCATGGGGCCCAATTAAATCCTGGTACAATTTCACCACCATGGAGGTCAAGAATCAAATGATTCATTGTGACATCATGTGGCCTAAAAGGGCATGGGATGCATTGTGACAGCACAGGGGTTAAGAGAAGCAAGGATCCATTGTGACCCAATGGAGGCTAATAATCCCAGGATCCCATTTGACACCAGGGGTCGTAAAAGGGCCAGGGATGAATTGTGACAGCATGGGGCCCAATAGAAACAAGGAACCATTATGACACCATGGAGGCCAATAATCAAATGATTCATTGTGACATCAAGTGGCCTAAAAGGGCATGGGATGCATTGTGACAGCACAGAGGTTAAGAGAAGCAAGGAACCATTGTGACCCAAGGCAGGCTAACAATCTAATGATCCCTTGTGACGCCAATGGGCATAAAAGGAGCAGGGATGAATTGTGAAAGCATGGGGTCCAAGTAAAACCTTGTACAATTATGCCACCATGGAGGCCAAGAATCAAATGATTCATTGTGACATCAAGTGGCCTAAAAGGGCATGGGATGCATTGTGACAGCACAGCGGTTAAGAGAAGCAAGGATCCATTGTGACCCAATGGAGGCTAACAATCTAATGATCCCTTTTGACACCAATGCGCCTAAAAGGGGCAGGGATGTATTGTGAAAGCATGGGGCCCAATTAAAACCTGGTACAATTACGCCACCATGGGGGCCAAGATTTAAATGATTCATTGTGACATCAAGTGGCCTAAAAGGGCATGGGATGCATTGTGACACCACAGGGGTTAAGAGAAGCAAGGAACCATTGTGACCCAATGCAGGCTAACAATCAAATGATCCCTTGTGTCACCAGGGGGTATAAAAAGGGCCAGGGATGGATTGTTACAGCACGGGGACCAATAGAAGCAAGGATCTATTATGCCACCATGGAGGCCAAGAATCAAATGATTCATTGTGACATCAAGTGGCCTAAAAGGGCATGGGATGCATTGTGACACCACAGGGGTTAAGAGAAGCAAGGATCCATTGTGACCCAATGGAGGCTAACAATCTAATGATCCCTTTTGACACCAATGTGTCTAAAAGGGGCAGGGATGTATTGTGAAAGCATGGGGCCCAATAGAAACAAAGAACCATTATGACACCATGGAGGCCAAGAATCAAATGATTCATTGTGACATCAAGTGGCCTAAAAGGGCATGGGATGCATTGTGACAGCACAGGGGTTAAGAGAAGCAAGGAACCATTGTGACCCAATGCAGGCTAACAATCTAAGAATCCCTTTTGACACCAGGGGGCGCAAAAGGACCACGGATGGACTCTGACAGCATGGGGACCTATAGAAGCAAGGAACCCTTATGACACCATGAAGGCCAAGAATCAAATGGTTCATTGTAAGACCAAGTGGCCTAAAAGGGCTTGGAATGCATTGTGACAGCACAGAGGTTAAGAGAAGCAAGGAAACATTGTGACCCAATGCAGGCTAACAATCTAATGATCCCTTGTGGCACCAGGGGGTATAAAAAGGGCCAGGGATGGATTGTTACAGCACGGGGACCAATAGAATCAAGGATCTATTATGCCACCATGGAGGCCAAGAATCAAATGATTCATTGTGACATCAAGTGGCCTAAAAGGGCATGGGATGCATTGTGACAGCACAGGGGTTAAGAGAAGCAAGGGTCCATTGTGACCCAATGGAGGCTAATAATCCCAGGATCCCATTAGACACCAGGGGGCGTAAAAGGGCCAGGGATGAATTGTGACAGCATGGGGCCCAATAGAAACAAGGAACCATTATGACACCATGGAGGCCAAGAATCAAATGATTCATTGTGACATCAAGTGGCCTAAAAGGGCATGGGATGCATTGTGACACCACAGAGGTTAAGAGAAGCAAGGAACCATTGTGACCCAATGCAGGCTAACAATCTAATGATCCCTTGTGGCACCAGGGGGTATAAAAAGGGCCAGGGATGGATTGTTACAGCACGGGGACCAATAGAAGCAAGGATCTATTATGCCACCATGGAGGCCAAGAATCAAATGATTCATTGTGACATCATGTGGCCTAAAAGGGCATGGGATGCATTGTGACAGCACAGAGGTTAAGAGAAGCAAGGAACCATTGTGACCCAATGCAGGCTAATAATCCCAGGATCCCATTTGACACCAATGGGCTTAAAAGGGCCAGGGAAGAATTGTTACAGCACGGAGACCAATAGAAGCAAGGATCTATTATGCCACCATGGAGGCCAAGAATCAAATAATTCATTGTGACATCATGTGGCCTAAAAGGGCATGGGATGCATTGTGACAGCACAGGGGTTAAGAGAAGCAAGGATCCATTGTGACCCAATGGAGTCTAACAATCTAATGATCCCTTTTGACACCAATGGGCCTAAAAGGGGCAGGGATGTATTGTGAAAGCATGGGGCCCAATTAAAACCTGGTACAATTATGCCACCATGGAGGCCAAGAATCAAATGATTCATTGTGACATCAGGTGGCCTAAAAGGGCATGGGATGCATTGTGACACCACAGGGGTTAAGAGAAGCAAGGATCCATTGTGACCCAATGCAGGCTAACAATCTAAGAATCCCTTTTGACACCAGGGGGCGCAAAAGGAGCACGGATGGACTCTGACAGCATGGGGACCTATAGAAGCAAGGAACCATTATGACACCATGAAGGCCAAGAATCAAATGGTTCATTGTGACATCAAGTGGCCTAAAAAGGCATGGGATGCATTGTGACAGCACAGGGGTTAAGAGAAGCAAGGATCCATTGTGACCCAATGGAGGCTAAAAATCCCAGGATCCCATTAGACACCAGGGGGCGTAAAAGGGCCAGGGATGAATTGTGACAGCATGAGGCCCAATAGAAACAAGGAACCATTATGACACCATGGAGGCCAAGAATCAAATGATTCATTGTGACATCAAGTGGCCTAAAAGGGCATGGGATGCATTGTGACAGCACAGGGGTTAGGAGAAGCAAGGAACCATTGTGACCCAATGCAGGCTAACAATCTAAGAATACCTTTTGACACCAGGGGGCGCAAAAGGACCACGGATGAACAATGACAGCATGGGGACCTATAGAAGCAAGGAACCATTATGACACCATGAAGGCCAAGAATCAAATGGTTCATTGTAGGACCAAGTGGCCTAAAAGGGCTTGGAATGCATTGTGACACCACAGAGGTTAAGAGAAGCAAGGAACCATTGTGACCCAATGCAGGCTAACAATCTAATGATCCCTTGTGGCACCAGGGGGTATAAAAAGGGCCAGGGATGGATTGTTACGCACGGGGACCAATAGAAGCAAGGATCTATTATGCCACCGTGGAGGCCAAGAATCAAATGATTCATTGTGACATCAAGTGGCCTAAAAGGGCATGGGATGCATTGTGACACCACAGAGGTTAAGAGAAGCAAGGAACCATTGTGACCCAATGCAGGCTAACAATCTAATGATCCCTTGTGGCACCAGGGGTTATAAAAAGGGCCAGGGATGAATTGTTACAGCACGGGGACCAATAGAAACAAAGATCTATTATGCCGCCATGGAGCCCAGGAATCAAATAATTCATTGTGACATCATGTGGCCTAATAGGGCATGGGATGCATTGTGACACCACAGAAGTTAAGAGAAGCAAGGAACCATTGTGACCCAATGCAGGCTAACAATCTAATGATCCCTTGTGGCACCAGGGGGTATAAAAAGGGCCAGGGATAGATTGTTACAGCACGGGGACCAATAGAAGCAAGGATCTATTATGCCACCGTGGAGGCCAAGAATCAAATGATTCATTGTGACAGCATGTGGCCTAAAAGGGCATGGGATGCATTGTGACAGCACAGGGGTTAAGAGAAGCAAGGATCCATTGTGACCCAATGGAGGCTAAAAATCCCAGGATCCCATTAGACACCAGGGTGCGTAAAAGGGCCAGGGATGAATTGTGACAGCATGAGGCCCAATAGAAACAAGGAACCATTATGACACCATGGAGGCCAAGAATTAAATGATTCATTGTGACATCAAGTGGCCTAAAAGGGCATGGGATGCATTGTGACAGCACAGGGGTTAAGAGAAGCAAGGAACCATTGTGACCCAATGCAGGCTAACAATCTAATGATCCCTTGTGACACCAATGGGCCTAAAAGGGCCGGGATGAATTGTTACAGCACGGGGACCAATAGAAGCAAAGATCTATTATGCCGCCATGGAGCCCAAGAATCAAATGATTCATTGTGACATCATGTGGCCTAAAAGGGCATGGGATGCATTGTGACACCACAGAGGTTAAGAGAAGCAAGGAACCATTGTGACCCAATGCAGGCTAACAATCTAATGATCCCTTGTGACACCAATGGGCCTAAAAGTGGCAGGGATGAATTGTTACAGCACGGGGACAAATAGAAGCAAGGATCAATTATGCCACCATGGAGGCCAAGAATCACATAATTCATTGTGACATCATGTGGCCTAAAAGGGCATGGGATGCATTGTCACCACACAGGGGTTAAGAGAAGCAAGGATCCATTGTGACCCAATGGAGGCTAACAATCTAATGATCCCTTTTGACGCCAATGGGCCTAAAAGGGGCAGGGATGTATTGTGAAAGCATGGGGCCCAATTAAAACCTGGTACAATTACGCCACCATGGAGGCCAAAAATTAAATGATTCATTGTGTCATCAAGTAGCCTAAAAGGGCATGGGATGCATTATGACACCACAGAGGTTAAGAGAAGCAAGGAACCATTGTGACCCAATGCAGGCTAACAATCTAAGAATCCCTTTTGACTCCAGGGGGCGCAAAAGGACCACGGATGTACTCTGACAGCATGGGGACCTATAGAAGCAAGGAACCCTTATGACACCATGAAGGCCAAGAATCAAATGGTTCATTGTAAGACCAAGTGGCCTAAAAGGGCTTGGAATGCATTGTGACACCACAGAGGATAAGAGAAGCAAGGAACCATTGTGACCCAATGCAGGCTAACAATCTAATGATCCCTTGTGACACCAATGGGCCTAAAAGGGGCAGGGATGTATTGTGAAAGCATGGGGCCCAAGTAAAACCTGGTACAATTATGCCACCATGGAGGCCAAGAATCAAATGATTCATTGTGACATCAAGTGGCCTAAAAGGGCATGGGATGCATTGTGACAGCACAGGGGTTAAGAGAAGCAAGGATGCATTGTGACCCAATGGAGGCTAATAATCCCAGGATCCCATTTGAAACCAGGGGGCGTAATAGGGCCAGGGATGAATTGTGACAGCATGGGGACCAATAGAAACAAGGAAACATTATGACACCATGGAGGCCAAGAATCAAATGATTCATTGTGACATCAAGTGGCCTAAAAGGGCATGGGATGCATTGTGACACCACAGAGGTTAAGAGAAGCAAGGAACCATTGTGACCCAATGCAGGCTAACAATCTAATGATCCCTTTTGACACCAATGGGCCTAAAAGGGGCAGGGATGTATTGTGAAAGCATGGGGCCCAATTAAATCCTGGTACAATTTCACCACCATGGAGGTCAAGAATCAAATGATTCATTGTGACATCATGTGGCCTAAAAGGGCATGGGATGCATTGTGACACCACAGGGGTTAAGAGAAGCAAGGAACCATTGTGACCCAATGCAGGCTAACAATCTAAGAATCCCTTTTGACTCCAGGGGACGCAAAAGGACCACGGATGAACAATGACAGCATGGGGACCTATAGAAGCAAGGAACCATTATGACACCATGAAGGCCAAGAATCAAATGGTTCATTGTATGACCAAGTGGCCTAAAAGGGCTTGGAATGCATTGTGACACCACAGAGGTTAAGAGAAGCAAGGAACCATTGTGACCCAATGCAGTCTAACAATCTAATGATCCCTTGTGGCACCAGGGGGTATAAAAAGGGCCAGGGATGGATTGTTACAGCACGGGGACCAATAGAAGCAAGGATCTATTATGCCACCATGGAGGACAAGAATCAAATGATTCATTGTGACATCAAGTGGCCTAAAAGGGCATGGGATGCATTGTGACAGCACAGGGGTTAAGAGAAGCAAGGATCCATTGTGACCCAATGGAGGCTAATAATCCCAGGATCCCATTTGAAACCAGGGGGCGTAAAAGGGCCAGGGATGAATTGTGACAGCATGGGGCCCAATAGAAACAAGGAACCATTATGACACCATGGAGGCCAAGAATCAAATGATTCATTGTGACATCAAGTGGCCTAAAAGGGCATGGGATGCATTGTGACACCACAGAGGTTAAGAGAAGCAAGGAACCATTGTGACCCAATGCAGGCTAACAATCTAATGATCCCTTGTGACACCAATGGGCCTAAAAGGGCCAGGGATGAATTGTTACAGCACGGGGACCAACAGAAGCAAGGATCTATTATGCCGCCATGGAGCCCAAGAATCAAATAATTCATTGTGACATCATGTGGCCTAAAAGGGCATGGGATGCATTGTGACACCACAGGGGTTAAGAGAAGCAAGGAACCATTGTGACCCAATGCAGGCTAACAATGTAATGATCCCTTTTGACACCAGGGGGCGCAAAAGGACCACGGGTGGACTCTGACAGCATGGGGACCTATAGAAGCAAGGAACCATTATGACACCATGGAATCCAAGAGACAAATGATTCATTGTGACAACAAGTGGCCTAAAAGTGCATGGGATGCATTGTGACAGCACAGGGGTTAAGAGAAGCAAGGATCCATTGTGACCCAATGCAGGCTAACAATCTAATGATCCCTTGCGACACCAATGGGCCTAAAAGGGGCAGGGATGCATTGTGAAAGCACGGGGCCCGATTAAAATCTGGTACAATTACGCCACCATGGAGGCCAAGAATCAAATAATTCATTGTGACATCAAGTGGCCTAAAAGGGCCTGGGATGCATTGTGACACCACAGGGGTTAAGAGAAGCAAGGCACCATTGTGACCCAATGCAGGCTAACAATCTAAGAATCCCTTTTGACTCCAGGGGGCGCAAAAGGACCACGGATGAACTCTGACAGCATGGGGACCTATAGAAGCAAGGAACCATTATGACATCATGAACGCCAAGAATCAAATGGTTCATTGTTAGACCAAGTTGCCTAAAAGGGCTTGGAATGCATTGTGACACCACAGAGGTTAAGAGAAGCAAGGAACCATTGTGACCCAATGCAGGCTAACAATCTAATGATCCCTTGTGGCACCAGGGGGTATAAAAAGGGCCAGGGATAGATTGTTACAGCACGGGGACCAATAGAAGCAAGGATCTATTATGCCACCGTGGAGGCCAAGAATCAAATGATTCATTGTGACATCAAGTGGCCTAAAAGGGCATGGGATGCATTGTGACACCACAGAGGTTAAGAGAAGCAAGGAACCCTTGTGACCCAATGCAGGCTAACAATCTAATGATCCCTTGTGACACCAGGGTGCGTAAAAGGGCCAGGGATGAATTGTGACAGCATGAGGCCCAATAGAAACAAGGAACCATTATGACACCATGGAGGCCAAGAATTAAATGATTCATTGTGACATCAAGTGGCCTAAAAGGGCATGGGATGCATTGTGACAGCACAGGGGTTAAGAGAAGCAAGGAACCATTGTGACCCAATGCAGGCTAACAATCTAATGATCCCTTGTGACACCAATGGGCCTAAAAGGGCCGGGATGAATTGTTACAGCACGGGGACCAATAGAAGCAAAGATCTATTATGCCGCCATGGAGCCCAAGAATCAAATAATTCATTGTGACATCATGTGGCCTAAAAGGGCATGGGATGCATTGTGACACCACAGAGGTTAAGAGAAGCAAGGAACCATTGTGACCCAATGCAGGCTAACAATCTAATGATCCCTTGTGACACCAATGGGCCTAAAAGTGGCAGGGATGAATTGTTACAGCACGGGGACAAATAGAAGCAAGGATCAATTATGCCACCATGGAGGCCAAGAATCACATAATTCATTGTGACATCATGTGGCCTAAAAGGGCATGGGATGCATTGTCACCACACAGGGGTTAAGAGAAGCAAGGATCCATTGTGACCCAATGGAGGCTAACAATCTAATGATCCCTTTTGACGCCAATGGGCCTAAAAGGGGCAGGGATGTATTGTGAAAGCATGGGGCCCAATTAAAACCTGGTACAATTACGCCACCATGGAGGCCAAAAATTAAATGATTCATTGTGTCATCAAGTAGCCTAAAAGGGCATGGGATGCATTATGACACCACAGAGGTTAAGAGAAGCAAGGAACCATTGTGACCCAATGCAGGCTAACAATCTAAGAATCCCTTTTGACTCCAGGGGGCGCAAAAGGACCACGGATGTACTCTGACAGCATGGGGACCTATAGAAGCAAGGAACCCTTATGACACCATGAAGGCCAAGAATCAAATGGTTCATTGTAAGACCAAGTGGCCTAAAAGGGCTTGGAATGCATTGTGACACCACAGAGGATAAGAGAAGCAAGGAACCATTGTGACCCAATGCAGGCTAACAATCTAATGATCCCTTGTGACACCAATGGGCCTAAAAGGGGCAGGGATGTATTGTGAAAGCATGGGGCCCAAGTAAAACCTGGTACAATTATGCCACCATGGAGGCCAAGAATCAAATGATTCATTGTGACATCAAGTGGCCTAAAAGGGCATGGGATGCATTGTGACAGCACAGGGGTTAAGAGAAGCAAGGATGCATTGTGACCCAATGGAGGCTAATAATCCCAGGATCCCATTTGAAACCAGGGGGCGTAATAGGGCCAGGGATGAATTGTGACAGCATGGGGCCCAATAGAAACAAGGAAACATTATGACACCATGGAGGCCAAGAATCAAATGATTCATTGTGACATCAAGTGGCCTAAAAGGGCATGGGATGCATTGTGACACCACAGAGGTTAAGAGAAGCAAGGATCCATAGTGACCCAATGGAGGCTAACAATCTAATGATCCCTTTTGACGCCAATGGGCCTAAAAGGGGCAGGGATGTATTGTGAAAGCATGGGGCCCAATTAAATCCTGGTACAATTTCACCACCATGGAGGTCAAGAATCAAATGATTCATTGTGACATCATGTGGCCTAAAAGGGCATGGGATGCATTGTGACAGCACAGGGGTTAAGAGAAGCAAGGAACCATTGTGACCCAATGCAGGCTAACAATCTAAGAATCCCTTTTGACTCCAGGGGACGCAAAAGGACCACGGATGAACAATGACAGCATGGGGACCTATAGAAGCAAGGAACCATTATGACACCATGAAGGCCAAGAATCAAATGGTTCATTGTATGACCAAGTGGCCTAAAAGGGCTTGGAATGCATTGTGACACCACAGAGGTTAAGAGAAGCAAGGAACCATTGTGACCCAATGCAGGCTAACAATCTAATGATCCCTTGTGGCACCAGGGGGTATAAAAAGGGCCAGGGATGGATTGTTACAGCACGGGGACCAATAGAAGCAAGGATCTATTATGCCACCATGGAGGCCAAGAATCAAATGATTCATTGTGACATCAAGTGGCCTAAAAGGGCATGGGATGCATTGTGACAGCACAGGGGTTAAGAGAAGCAAGGATCCATTGTGACCCAATGGAGGCTAATAATCCCAGGATCCCATTTGAAACCAGGGGGCGTAAAAGGGCCAGGGATGAATTGTGACAGCATGGGGCCCAATAGAAACAAGGAACCATTATGACACCATGGAGGCCAAGAATCAAATGATTCATTGTGACATCAAGTGGCCTAAAAGGGCATGGGATGCATTGTGACACCACAGAGGTTAAGAGAAGCAAGGAACCATTGTGACCCAATGCAGGCTAACAATCTAATGATCCCTTGTGACACCAATGGGCCTAAAAGGGCCAGGGATGAATTGTTACAGCACGGGGACCAATAGAAGCAAGGATCTATTATGCCGCCATGGAGCCCAAGAATCAAATAATTCATTGTGACATCATGTGGCCTAAAAGGGCATGGGATGCATTGTGACACCACAGGGGTTAAGAGAAGCAAGGAACCATTGTGACCCAATGCAGGCTAACAATGTAATGATCCCTTTTGACACCAGGGGGCGCAAAAGGACCACAGGTGGACTCTGACAGCATGGGGACCTATAGAAGCAAGGAACCATTATGACACCATGGAATCCAAGAGACAAATGATTCATTGTGACAACAAGTGGCCTAAAAGTGCATGGGATGCATTGTGACAGCACAGGGGTTAAGAGAAGCAAGGATCCATTGTGACCCAATGCAGGCTAACAATCTAATGATCCCTTGTGACACCAATGGGCCTAAAAGGGGCAGGGATGCATTGTGAAAGCACGGGGCCCGATTAAAATCTGGTACAATTACGCCACCATGTAGGCCAAGAATCAAATAATTCATTGTGACATCAAGTGGCCTAAAAGGGCCTGGGATGCATTGTGACACCACAGGGGTTAAGAGAAGCAAGGCACCATTGTGACCCAATGCAGGCTAACAATCTAAGAATCCCTTTTGACTCCAGGGGGCGCAAAAGGACCACGGATGAACTCTGACAGCATGGGGACCTATAGAAGCAAGGAACCATTATGACATCATGAACGCCAAGAATCAAATGGTTCATTGTAAGACCAAGTTGCCTAAAAGGGCTTGGAATGCATTGTGACACCACAGAGGTTAAGAGAAGCAAGGAACCATTGTGACCCAATGCAGGCTAACAATCTAATGATCCCTTGTGGCACCAGGGGTTATAAAAAGGCATGGGATGGATTGTTACAGCACGGGGACCAATAGAAGCAAGGATCTATTATGCCACCGTGGAGGCCAAGAATCAAATGATTCATTGTGACATCAAGTGGCCTAAAAGGGCATGGGATGCATTGTGACAGCACAGGGGTTAAGAGAAGCAAGGATCCATTGTGACCCCATGGAGGCTAATAATCCCAGGATCCTATTTGACACCAGGCGGTGTAAAAGGTCCAGGGATGTATTGTGACAGCATGGGGCCCAATAGAAACAAGGAACCATTATGACACCATGGAGGCCAAGAATCAAATGATTCATTGTGACATCATGTGGCCTAAAAGGGCATGGGATGCATTGTGACACCACAGGGGTTAAGAGAAGCAAGGAACCATTGTGACCCAATGCAGGCTAACAATTTAATGATCCCTTGTGACACCAATGGGCCTAAAAGGGCCAGCGATGAATTGTTACAGCACGGGGACCAATAGAAGCAAGGATCTATTATGCCACCATGGAGGCCAAGAATCAAATAATTCATTGTGACATCATGTGGCCTAAAAGCGCATGGGATGCATTGTGACAGCACAGGGGTTAAGAGAAGCAAGGATCCATTGTGACCCAATGGAGGCTAACAATCTAATGATCCCTTTTGACACCAATGGGCCTAAAAGGGGCAGGGATGTATTGTGAAAGCATGGGGCCCAATTAAAACCTGGTACAATTACGCCACCATGGAGGCCAAGAATTAAATGATTCATTGTGACATCAAGTGGCCTAAAAGGGCATGGGATGCATTGTGACACCACAGAGGTTAAGAGAAGCAAGGAACCATTGTGACCCAATGCAGGCTAACAATCTAAGAATCCCTTTTGACACCAGGGGGCGCAAAAGGACCACGGATGGACTCTGAGAGCATGGGGACCTATAGAAGCAAGGAACCATTATGACACCATGGAGGCCAAGAAACAAATGATTCATTGTGACATCAAGTGGCCTAAAAGGGCATGGGATGCATTGTGACACCACAGAGGTTAAGAGAAGCAAGGAACCATTGTGACCCAATGCAGGCTAACAATCTAATGATCCCTTGTGACACCAATGGGCCTAAAAGGGGCAGGGAGGAATTGTGAAAGCATGGGGCCCAAGTAAAACCTGGTACAATTATGCCACCATGGAGGCCAAGAATCAAATGGTTCATTGTAAGACCAAGTGGCCTAAAAGGGCTTGGAATGCATTGTGACACCACAGAGGTTAAGAGAAGCAAGGAACCATTGTGACCCAATGCAGGCTAACAATCTAATGATCCCTTGTGGCACCAGGGGGTATAAAAAGGGCCAGGGATGGATTGTTACAGCACGGGGACCAATAGAAGCAAGGATCTATTATGCCACCGTGGAGGCCAAGAATCAAATGATTCATTGTGACATCATGTGGCCTAAAAGGGCATGGGATGCATTGTGACAGCACAGGGGTTAAGAGAAGCAAGGATCCATTGTGACCCAAGGGAGGCTAATAATCCCAGGATCCCATTTGACACCAGGGGGCGTAAAAGGTCCAGGGATGAATTGTGACAGCATGGGGCCCAATAGAAACAAGGAACCATTATGACACCATGGAGGCCAAGAATCAAATGATTCATTGTGACATCAAGTGGCCTAAAAGGGCATGGGATGCATTGTGACACCACAGAGGTTAAGAGAAGCAAGGAACCATTGTGACCCAATGCCGGCTAACAATCTAATGATCCCTTGTGACACCAATGGGCCTAAAAGGGCCAGGGATGAATTGTTACAGCACGGGGACCAATAGAAGCAAGGATCTATTATGCCGCCATGGAGCCCAAGAATCAAATAATTCATTGTGACATCATGTGGTCTAAAAGCGCATGGGATGCATTGTGACAGCACAGGGGTTAAGAGAAGCAAGGATCCATTGTGACCCAATGGAGGCTAACAATCTAATGATCCCTTTTGACACCAATGGGCCTAAAAGGGGCAGGGATGTATTGTGAAAGCATGGGGCCCAATTAAAACCTGGTACAATTACGCCACCATGGAGGCCAAGAATTAAATGATTCATTGTGACATCAAGTGGCCTAAAAGGGCATGGGATGCATTGTGACACCACAGAGGTTAAGAGAAGCAAGGAACCATTGTGACCCAATGCAGGCTAACAATCTAAGAATCCCTTTTGACACCAGGGGGCGCAAAAGGACCACGGATGGACTCTGACAGCATGGGGACCTATAGAAGCAAGGAACCATTATGACACCATGGAGGCCAAGAAACAAATGATTCATTGTGACATCAAGTGGCCTAAAAGGGCATGGGATGCATTGTGACACCACAGAGGTTAAGAGAAGCAAGGAACCATTGTGACCCAATGCAGGCTAACAATCTAATGATCCCTTGTGACACCAATGGGCCTAAAAGGGGCAGGGATGTATTGTGAAAGCATGGGGCCCAAGTATAACCTGGTACAATTATGCCACCATGGAGGCCAAGAATCAAATGGTTCATTGTAAGACCAAGTGGCCTAAAAGGGCTTGGAATGCATTGTGACACCACAGAGGTTAAGAGAAGCAAGGAACCATTGTGACCCAATGCAGGCTAACAATCTAATGATCCCTTGTGGCACCAGGGGTTATAAAAAGGGCCAGGGATGGATTGTTACAGCACGGGGACCAATAGAAGCAAGGATCTATTATGCCACCGTGGAGGCCAAGAATCAAATGATTCATTGTGACATCATGTGGCCTAAAAGGGCATGGGATGCATTGTGACAGCACAGGGGTTAAGAGAAGCAAGGATCCATTGTGACCCAAGGGAGGCTAATAATCCCAGGATCCCATTTGACACCAGGGGGCGTAAAAGGTCCAGGGATGAATTGTGACAGCATGGGGCCCAATAGAAACAAGGAACCATTATGACACCATGGAGGCCAAGAATCAAATGATTCATTGTGACATCAAGTGGCCTAAAAGGGCATGGGATGCATTGTGACACCACAGAGGTTAAGAGAAGCAAGGAACCATTGTGACCCAATGCCGGCTAACAATCTAATGATCCCTTGTGACACCAATGGGCCTAAAAGGGCCAGGGATGAATTGTTACAGCACGGGGACCAATAGAAGCAAGGATCTATTATGCCGCCATGGAGCCCAAGAATCAAATAATTCATTGTGACATCATGTGGCCTAAAAGGGCATGGGATGCATTGTGACACCACAGGGGTTAAGAGAAGCAAGGAACCATTGTGACCCAATGCAGGCTAACAATGTAATGATCCCTTTTGACACCAGGGGGCGCAAAAGGACCACGGGTGGACTCTGACAGCATGGGGACCTATAGAAGCAAGGAACCATTATGACACCATGGAATCCAAGAGACAAATGATTCATTGTGACAACAAGTGGCCTAAAAGTGCATGGGATGCATTGTGACAGCACAGGGGTTAAGAGAAGCAAGGATCCATTGTGACCCAATGCAGGCTAACAATCTAATGATCCCTTGTGACACCAATGGGCCTAAAAGGGGCAGGGATGCATTGTGAAAGCACGGGGCCCAATTAAAATCAGGTACAATTACGCCACCATGGAGGCCAAGAATCAAATAATTCATTGTGACATCAAGTGGCCTAAAAGGGCATGGGATGCATTGTGACACCACAGGGGTTAAGAGAAGCAAGGAACCATTGTGACCCAATGCAGGCTAACAATCTAAGAATCCCTTTTGACTCCAGGGGGCGCAAAAGGACCACGGATGAACTCTGACAGCATGGGGACCTATAGAAGCAAGGAACCATTATGACATCATGAACGCCAAGAATCAAATGGTTCATTGTAAGACCAAGTGGCCTAAAAGGGCTTGGAATGCATTGTGACAACACAGAGGTTAAGAGAAGCAAGGAACCATTGTGACCCAATGCAGGCTAACAATCTAATGATCCCTTGTGGCACCAGGGGTTATAAAAAGGGCCAGGGATGGATTGTTACAGCACGGGGACCAATAGAAGCAAGGATCTATTATGCCACCGTGGAGGCCAAGAATCAAATGATTCATTGTGACATCAAGTGGCCTAAAAGGGCATGGGATGCATTGTGACAGCACAGGGGTTAAGAGAAGCAAGGATCCATTGTACACCCCATGGAGGCTAATAATCCCAGGATCCTATTTGACACCAGGCGGCGTAAAAGGTCCAGGGATGTATTGTGACAGCATGGGGCCCAATAGAAACAAGGAACCATTATGACACCATGGAGGCCAAGAATCAAATGATTCATTGTGACATCATGTGGCCTAAAAGGGCATGGTATGCATTGTGACACCACAGGGGTTAAGAGAAGCAAGGAACCATTGTGACCCAATGCAGGCTAACAATTTAATGATCCCTTGTGACACCAATGGGCCTAAAAGGGCCAGCGATGAATTGTTACAGCACGGGGACCAATAGAAGCAAGGATCTATTATGCCACCATGGAGGCCAAGAATCAAATAATTCATTGTGACATCATGTGGCCTAAAAGCGCATGGGATGCATTGTGACAGCACAGGGGTTAAGAGAAGCAAGGATCCATTGTGACCCAATGGATGCTAACAATCTAATGATCCCTTTTGACACCAATGGGCCTAAAAGGGGCAGGGATGTATTGTGAAAGCATGGGGCCCAATTAAAACCTGGTACAATTACGCCACCATGGAGGCCAAGAATTAAATGATTCATTGTGACATCAAGTGGCCTAAAAGGGCATGGGATGCATTGTGACACCACAGAGGTTAAGAGAAGCAAGGAACCATTGTGACCCAATGCAGGCTAACAATCTAAGAATCCCTTTTGACACCAGGGGGCGTAAAAGGACCACGGATGGACTCTGACAGCATGGGGACCTATAGAAGCAAGGAACCATTATGACACCATGGAGGCCAAGAAACAAATGATTCATTGTGACATCAAGTGGCCTAAAAGGGCATGGGATGCATTGTGACACCACAGAGGTTAAGAGAAGCAAGGAACCATTGTGACCCAATGCAGGCTAACAATCTAATGATCCCTTGTGACACCAATGGGCCTAAAAGGGGCAGGGAGGAATTGTGAAAGCATGGGGCCCAAGTAAAACCTGGTACAATTATGCCACCATGGAGGCCAAGAATCAAATGGTTCATTGTAAGACCAAGTGGCCTAAAAGGGCTTGGAATGCATTGTGACACCACAGAGGTTAAGAGAAGCAAGGAACCATTGTGACCCAATGCAGGCTAACAATCTAATGATCCCTTGTGGCACCAGGGGTTATAAAAAGGGCCAGGGATGGATTGTTACAGCACGGGGACCAATAGAAGCAAGGATCTATTATGCCACCGTGGAGGCCAAGAATCAAATAATTCATTGTGACATCATGTGGCCTAAAAGGGCATGGGATGCATTGTGACAGCACAGGGGTTAGGAGAAGCAAGGATCCATTGTGACCCAAGGGAGGCTAATAATCCCAGGATCCCATTTGACACCAGGGGGCGTAAAAGGTCCAGGGATGAATTGTGACAGCATGGGGCCCAATAGAAACAAGGAACCATTATGACACCATGGAGGCCAAGAATCAAATGATTCATTGTGACATCAAGTGGCCTAAAAGGGCATGGGATGCATTGTGACAGCACAGGGGTTAAGAGAAGCAAGGAACCATTGTGACCCAATGCAGGCTAACAATCTAAGAATCCCTTTTGACTCCAGGGGACACAAAAGGACCACGGATGAACAATGACAGCATGGGGACCTATAGAAGCAAGGAACCATTATGACACCATGAAGGCCAAGAATCAAATGGTTCATTGTATGACCAAGTGGCCTAAAAGGGCTTGGAATGCATTGTGACACCACAGAGGTTAAGAGAAGCAAGGAACCATTGTGACCCAATGCAGGCTAACAATCTAATGATCCCTTGTGGCACCAGGGGGTATAAAAAGGGCCAGGGATGGATTGTTACAGCACGGGGACCAATAGAAGCAAGGATCTATTATGCCACCATGGAGGCCAAGAATCAAATGATTCATTGTGACATCAAGTGGCCTAAAAGGGCATGGGATGCATTGTGACAGCACAGGGGTTAAGAGAAGCAAGGATCCATTGTGACCCAATGGAGGCTAATAATCCCAGGATCCCATTTGAAACCAGGGGGCGTAAAAGGGCCAGGGATGAATTGTGACAGCATGGGGCCCAATAGAAACAAGGAACCATTATGACACCATGGAGGCCAAGAATCAAATGATTCATTGTGACATCAAGTGGCCTAAAAGGGCATGGGATGCATTGTGACACCACAGAGGTTAAGAGAAGCAAGGAACCATTGTGACCCAATGCAGGCTAACAATCTAATGATCCCTTGTGACACCAATGGGCCTAAAAGGGCCAGGGATGAATTGTTACAGCACGGGGACCAATAGAAGCAAGGATCTATTATGCCGCCATGGAGCCCAAGAATCAAATAATTCATTGTGACATCATGTGGCCTAAAAGGGCATGGGATGCATTGTGACACCACAGGGGTTAAGAGAAGCAAGGAACCATTGTGACCCAATGCAGGCTAACAATGTAATGATCCCTTTTGACACCAGGGGGCGCAAAAGGACCACGGGTGGACTCTGACAGCATGGGGACCTATAGAAGCAAGGAACCATTATGACACCATGGAATCCAAGAGACAAATGATTCATTGTGACAACAAGTGGCCTAAAAGTGCATGGGATGCATTGTGACAGCACAGGGGTTAAGAGAAGCAAGGATCCATTGTGACCCAATGCAGGCTAACAATCTAATGATCCCTTGTGACACCAATGGGCCTAAAAGGGGCAGGGATGCATTGTGAAAGCACGGGGCCCGATTAAAATCTGGTACAATTACGCCACCATGGAGGCCAAGAATCAAATAATTCATTGTGACATCAAGTGGCCTAAAAGGGCCTGGGATGCATTGTGACACCACAGGGGTTAAGAGAAGCAAGGCACCATTGTGACCCAATGCAGGCTAACAATCTAAGAATCCCTTTTGACTCCAGGGGGCGCAAAAGGACCACGGATGAACTCTGACAGCATGGGGACCTATAGAAGCAAGGAACCATTATGACATCATGAACGCCAAGAATCAAATGGTTCATTGTAAGACCAAGTTGCCTAAAAGGGCTTGGAATGCATTGTGACACCACAGAGGTTAAGAGAAGCAAGGAACCATTGTGACCCAATGCAGGCTAACAATCTAATGATCCCTTGTGGCACCAGGGGTTATAAAAAGGCATGGGATGGATTGTTACAGCACGGGGACCAATAGAAGCAAGGATCTATTATGCCACCGTGGAGGCCAAGAATCAAATGATTCATTGTGACATCAAGTGGCCTAAAAGGGCATGGGATGCATTGTGACAGCACAGGGGTTAAGAGAAGCAAGGATCCATTGTGACCCCATGGAGGCTAATAATCCCAGGATCCTATTTGACACCAGGCGGTGTAAAAGGTCCAGGGATGTATTGTGACAGCATGGGGCCCAATAGAAACAAGGAACCATTATGACACCATGGAGGCCAAGAATCAAATGATTCATTGTGACATCAAGTGGCCTAAAAGGGCATGGGATGCATTGTGACAGCACAGGGGTTAAGAGAAGCAAGGAACCATTGTGACCCAATGCAGGCTAACAATCTAAGAATCCCTTTTGACTCCAGGGGACACAAAAGGACCACGGATGAACAATGACAGCATGGGGACCTATAGAAGCAAGGAACCATTATGACACCATGAAGGCCAAGAATCAAATGGTTCATTGTATGACCAAGTGGCCTAAAAGGGCTTGGAATGCATTGTGACACCACAGAGGTTAAGAGAAGCAAGGAACCATTGTGACCCAATGCAGGCTAACAATCTAATGATCCCTTGTGGCACCAGGGGGTATAAAAAGGGCCAGGGATGGATTGTTACAGCACGGGGACCAATAGAAGCAAGGATCTATTATGCCACCATGGAGGCCAAGAATCAAATGATTCATTGTGACATCAAGTGGCCTAAAAGGGCATGGGATGCATTGTGACAGCACAGGGGTTAAGAGAAGCAAGGATCCATTGTGACCCAATGGAGGCTAATAATCCCAGGATCCCATTTGAAACCAGGGGGCGTAAAAGGGCCAGGGATGAATTGTGACAGCATGGGGCCCAATAGAAACAAGGAACCATTATGACACCATGGAGGCCAAGAATCAAATGATTCATTGTGACATCAAGTGGCCTAAAAGGGCATGGGATGCATTGTGACACCACAGAGGTTAAGAGAAGCAAGGAACCATTGTGACCCAATGCAGGCTAACAATCTAATGATCCCTTGTGACACCAATGGGCCTAAAAGGGCCAGGGATGAATTGTTACAGCACGGGGACCAATAGAAGCAAGGATCTATTATGCCGCCATGGAGCCCAAGAATCAAATAATTCATTGTGACATCATGTGGCCTAAAAGGGCATGGGATGCATTGTGACACCACAGGGGTTAAGAGAAGCAAGGAACCATTGTGACCCAATGTAGGCTAACAATGTAATGATCCCTTTTGACACCAGGGGGCGCAAAAGGACCACGGGTGGACTCTGACAGCATGGGGACCTATAGAAGCAAGGAACCATTATGACACCATGGAATCCAAGAGACAAATGATTCATTGTGACAACAAGTGGCCTAAAAGTGCATGGGATGCATTGTGACAGCACAGGGGTTAAGAGAAGCAAGGATCCATTGTGACCCAATGCAGGCTAACAATCTAATGATCCCTTGTGACACCAATGGGCCTAAAAGGGGCAGGGATGCATTGTGAAAGCACGGGGCCCGATTAAAATCTGGTACAATTACGCCACCATGGAGGCCAAGAATCAAATAATTCATTGTGACATCAAGTGGCCTAAAAGGGCCTGGGATGCATTGTGACACCACAGGGGTTAAGAGAAGCAAGGCACCATTGTGACCCAATGCAGGCTAACAATCTAAGAATCCCTTTTGACTCCAGGGGGCGCAAAAGGACCACGGATGAACTCTGACAGCATGGGGACCTATAGAAGCAAGGAACCATTATGACATCATGAACGCCAAGAATCAAATGGTTCATTGTAAGACCAAGTTGCCTAAAAGGGCTTGGAATGCATTGTGACACCACAGAGGTTAAGAGAAGCAAGGAACCATTGTGACCCAATGCAGGCTAACAATCTAATGATCCCTTGTGGCACCAGGGGTTATAAAAAGGCATGGGATGGATTGTTACAGCACGGGGACCAATAGAAGCAAGGATCTATTATGCCACCGTGGAGGCCAAGAATCAAATGATTCATTGTGACATCAAGTGGCCTAAAAGGGCATGGGATGCATTGTGACAGCACAGGGGTTAAGAGAAGCAAGGATCCATTGTGACCCCATGGAGGCTAATAATCCCAGGATCCTATTTGACACCAGGCGGTGTAAAAGGTCCAGGGATGTATTGTGACAGCATGGGGCCCAATAGAAGCAAGGAACCATTATGACACCATGAAGGCCAAGAATCAAATGGTTCATTGTATGACCAAGTGGCCTAAAAGGGCTTGGAATGCATTGTGACACCACAGAGGTTAAGAGAAGCAAGGAACCATTGTGACCCAATGCAGGCTAACAATCTAATGATCCCTTGTGGCACCAGGGGGTATAAAAAGGGCCAGGGATGGATTGTTACAGCACGGGGACCAATAGAAGCAAGGATCTATTATGCCACCATGGAGGCCAAGAATCAAATGATTCATTGTGACATCAAGTGGCCTAAAAGGGCATGGGATGCATTGTGACAGCACAGGGGTTAAGAGAAGCAAGGATCCATTGTGACCCAATGGAGGCTAATAATCCCAGGATCCCATTTGAAACCAGGGGGCGTAAAAGGGCCAGGGATGAATTGTGACAGCATGGGGCCCAATAGAAACAAGGAACCATTATGACACCATGGAGGCCAAGAATCAAATGATTCATTGTGACATCAAGTGGCCTAAAAGGGCATGGGATGCATTGTGACACCACAGAGGTTAAGAGAAGCAAGGAACCATTGTGACCCAATGCAGGCTAACAATCTAATGATCCCTTGTGACACCAATGGGCCTAAAAGGGCCAGGGATGAATTGTTACAGCACGGGGACCAATAGAAGCAAGGATCTATTATGCCGCCATGGAGCCCAAGAATCAAATAATTCATTGTGACATCATGTGGCCTAAAAGGGCATGGGATGCATTGTGACACCACAGGGGTTAAGAGAAGCAAGGAACCATTGTGACCCAATGCAGGCTAACAATGTAATGATCCCTTTTGACACCAGGGGGCGCAAAAGGACCACGGGTGGACTCTGACAGCATGGGGACCTATAGAAGCAAGGAACCATTATGACACCATGGAATCCAAGAGACAAATGATTCATTGTGACAACAAGTGGCCTAAAAGTGCATGGGATGCATTGTGACAGCACAGGGGTTAAGAGAAGCAAGGATCCATTGTGACCCAATGCAGGCTAACAATCTAATGATCCCTTGTGACACCAATGGGCCTAAAAGGGGCAGGGATGCATTGTGAAAGCACGGGGCCCGATTAAAATCTGGTACAATTACGCCACCATGGAGGCCAAGAATCAAATAATTCATTGTGACATCAAGTGGCCTAAAAGGGCCTGGGATGCATTGTGACACCACAGGGGTTAAGAGAAGCAAGGCACCATTGTGACCCAATGCAGGCTAACAATCTAAGAATCCCTTTTGACTCCAGGGGGCGCAAAAGGACCACGGATGAACTCTGACAGCATGGGGACCTATAGAAGCAAGGAACCATTATGACATCATGAACGCCAAGAATCAAATGGTTCATTGTAAGACCAAGTTGCCTAAAAGGGCTTGGAATGCATTGTGACACCACAGAGGTTAAGAGAAGCAAGGAACCATTGTGACCCAATGCAGGCTAACAATCTAATGATCCCTTGTGGCACCAGGGGTTATAAAAAGGCATGGGATGGATTGTTACAGCACGGGGACCAATAGAAGCAAGGATCTATTATGCCACCGTGGAGGCCAAGAATCAAATGATTCATTGTGACATCAAGTGGCCTAAAAGGGCATGGGATGCATTGTGACAGCACAGGGGTTAAGAGAAGCAAGGATCCATTGTGACCCCATGGAGGCTAATAATCCCAGGATCCTATTTGACACCAGGCGGTGTAAAAGGTCCAGGGATGTATTGTGACAGCATGGGGCCCAATAGAAACAAGGAACCATTATGACACCATGGAGGCCAAGAATCAAATGATTCATTGTGACATCATGTGGCCTAAAAGGGCATGGGATGCATTGTGACACCACAGGGGTTAAGAGAAGCAAGGAACCATTGTGACCCAATGCAGGCTAACAATCTAATGATCCCTTGTGACACCAATGGGCCTAAAAGGGCCAGCGATGAATTGTTACAGCACGGGGACCAATAGAAGCAAGGATCTATTATGCCACCATGGAGGCCAAGAATCAAATAATTCATTGTGACATCATGTGGTCTAAAAGGGCATGGGATGCATTGTGACAGCACAGGGGTTAAGAGAAGCAAGGATCCATTGTGACCCAATGGAGGCTAACAATCTAATGATCCCTTTTGACACCAATGGGCCTAAAAGGGGCAGGGATGTATTGTGAAAGCATGGGGCCCAATTAAAACCTGGTACAATTACGCCACCATGGAGGCCAAGAATCAAATGATTCATTGTGACATCAAGTGGCCTAAAAGGGCATGGGATGCATTGTGACACCACAGAGGTTAAGAGAAGCAAGGAACCATTGTGACCCAATGCAGGCTAACAATCTAAGAATCCCTTTTGACACCAGGGGGCGCAAAAGGACCACGGATGGACTCTGAGAGCATGGGGACCTATAGAAGCAAGGAACCATTATGACACCATGGAGGCCAAGAAACAAATGATTCATTGTGACATCAAGTGGCCTAAAAGGGCATGGGATGCATTGTGACACCACAGAGGTTAAGAGAAGCAAGGAACCATTGTGACCCAATGCAGGCTAACAATCTAATGATCCCTTGTGACACCAATGGGCCTAAAAGGGGCAGGGAGGAATTGTGAAAGCATGGGGCCCAAGTAAAACCTGGTACAATTATGCCACCATGGAGGCCAAGAATCAAATGGTTCATTGTAAGACCAAGTGGCCTAAAAGGGCTTGGAATGCATTGTGACACCACAGAGGTTAAGAGAAGCAAGGAACCATTGTGACCCAATGCAGGCTAACAATCTAATGATCCCTTGTGGCACCAGGGGTTATAAAAAGGGCCAGGGATGGATTGTTACAGCACGGGGACCAATAGAAGCAAGGATCTATTATGCCACCGTGGAGGCCAAGAATCAAATGATTCATTGTGACATCATGTGGCCTAAAAGGGCATGGGATGCATTGTGACAGCACAGGGGTTAAGAGAAGCAAGGATCCATTGTGACCCAAGGGAGGCTAATAATCCCAGGATCCCATTTGACACCAGGGGGCGTAAAAGGTCCAGGGATGAATTGTGACAGCATGGGGCCCAATAGAAACAAGGAACCATTATGACACCATGGAGGCCAAGAATCAAATGATTCATTGTGACATCAAGTGGCCTAAAAGGGCATGGGATGCATTGTGACACCACAGAGGTTAAGAGAAGCAAGGAACCATTGTGACCCAATGCCGGCTAACAATCTAATGATCCCTTGTGACACCAATGGGCCTAAAAGGGCCAGGGATGAATTGTTACAGCACGGGGACCAATAGAAGCAAGGATCTATTATGCCGCCATGGAGCCCAAGAATCAAATAATTCATTGTGACATCATGTGGTCTAAAAGCGCATGGGATGCATTGTGACAGCACAGGGGTTAAGAGAAGCAAGGATCCATTGTGACCCAATGGAGGCTAACAATCTAATGATCCCTTTTGACACCAATGGGCCTAAAAGGGGCAGGGATGTATTGTGACACCACAGGGGTTAAGAGAAGCAAGGCACCATTGTGACCCAATGCAGGCTAACAATCTAAGAATCCCTTTTGACTCCAGGGGGCGCAAAAGGACCACGGATGAACTCTGACAGCATGGGGACCTATAGAAGCAAGGAACCATTATGACATCATGAACGCCAAGAATCAAATGGTTCATTGTAAGACCAAGTTGCCTAAAAGGGCTTGGAATGCATTGTGACACCACAGAGGTTAAGAGAAGCAAGGAACCATTGTGACCCAATGCAGGCTAACAATCTAATGATCCCTTGTGGCACCAGGGGTTATAAAAAGGCATGGGATGGATTGTTACAGCACGGGGACCAATAGAAGCAAGGATCTATTATGCCACCGTGGAGGCCAAGAATCAAATGATTCATTGTGACATCAAGTGGCCTAAAAGGGCATGGGATGCATTGTGACAGCACAGGGGTTAAGAGAAGCAAGGATCCATTGTGACCCCATGGAGGCTAATAATCCCAGGATCCTATTTGACACCAGGCGGTGTAAAAGGTCCAGGGATGTATTGTGACAGCATGGGGCCCAATAGAAACAAGGAACCATTATGACACCATGGAGGCCAAGAATCAAATGATTCATTGTGACATCATGTGGCCTAAAAGGGCATGGGATGCATTGTGACACCACAGGGGTTAAGAGAAGCAAGGAACCATTGTGACCCAATGCAGGCTAACAATCTAATGATCCCTTGTGACACCAATGGGCCTAAAAGGGCCAGCGATGAATTGTTACAGCACGGGGACCAATAGAAGCAAGGATCTATTATGCCACCATGGAGGCCAAGAATCAAATAATTCATTGTGACATCATGTGGTCTAAAAGGGCATGGGATGCATTGTGACAGCACAGGGGTTAAGAGAAGCAAGGATCCATTGTGACCCAATGGAGGCTAACAATCTAATGATCCCTTTTGACACCAATGGGCCTAAAAGGGGCAGGGATGTATTGTGAAAGCATGGGGCCCAATTAAAACCTGGTACAATTACGCCACCATGGAGGCCAAGAATCAAATGATTCATTGTGACATCAAGTGGCCTAAAAGGGCATGGGATGCATTGTGACACCACAGAGGTTAAGAGAAGCAAGGAACCATTGTGACCCAATGCAGGCTAACAATCTAAGAATCCCTTTTGACACCAGGGGGCGCAAAAGGACCACGGATGGACTCTGAGAGCATGGGGACCTATAGAAGCAAGGAACCATTATGACACCATGGAGGCCAAGAAACAAATGATTCATTGTGACATCAAGTGGCCTAAAAGGGCATGGGATGCATTGTGACACCACAGAGGTTAAGAGAAGCAAGGAACCATTGTGACCCAATGCAGGCTAACAATCTAATGATCCCTTGTGACACCAATGGGCCTAAAAGGGGCAGGGAGGAATTGTGAAAGCATGGGGCCCAAGTAAAACCTGGTACAATTATGCCACCATGGAGGCCAAGAATCAAATGGTTCATTGTAAGACCAAGTGGCCTAAAAGGGCTTGGAATGCATTGTGACACCACAGAGGTTAAGAGAAGCAAGGAACCATTGTGACCCAATGCAGGCTAACAATCTAATGATCCCTTGTGGCACCAGGGGTTATAAAAAGGGCCAGGGATGGATTGTTACAGCACGGGGACCAATAGAAGCAAGGATCTATTATGCCACCGTGGAGGCCAAGAATCAAATGATTCATTGTGACATCATGTGGCCTAAAAGGGCATGGGATGCATTGTGACAGCACAGGGGTTAAGAGAAGCAAGGATCCATTGTGACCCAAGGGAGGCTAATAATCCCAGGATCCCATTTGACACCAGGGGGCGTAAAAGGTCCAGGGATGAATTGTGACAGCATGGGGCCCAATAGAAACAAGGAACCATTATGACACCATGGAGGCCAAGAATCAAATGATTCATTGTGACATCAAGTGGCCTAAAAGGGCATGGGATGCATTGTGACACCACAGAGGTTAAGAGAAGCAAGGAACCATTGTGACCCAATGCCGGCTAACAATCTAATGATCCCTTGTGACACCAATGGGCCTAAAAGGGCCAGGGATGAATTGTTACAGCACGGGGACCAATAGAAGCAAGGATCTATTATGCCGCCATGGAGCCCAAGAATCAAATAATTCATTGTGACATCATGTGGTCTAAAAGCGCATGGGATGCATTGTGACAGCACAGGGGTTAAGAGAAGCAAGGATCCATTGTGACCCAATGGAGGCTAACAATCTAATGATCCCTTTTGACACCAATGGGCCTAAAAGGGGCAGGGATGTATTGTGAAAGCATGGGGCCCAATTAAAACCTGGTACAATTACGCCACCATGGAGGCCAAGAATTAAATGATTCATTGTGACATCAAGTGGCCTAAAAGGGCATGGGATGCATTGTGACACCACAGAGGTTAAGAGAAGCAAGGAACCATTGTGACCCAATGCAGGCTAACAATCTAAGAATCCCTTTTGACACCAGGGGGCGCAAAAGGACCACGGATGGACTCTGACAGCATGGGGACCTATAGAAGCAAGGAACCATTATGACACCATGGAGGCCAAGAAACAAATGATTCATTGTGACATCAAGTGGCCTAAAAGGGCATGGGATGCATTGTGACACCACAGAGGTTAAGAGAAGCAAGGAACCATTGTGACCCAATGCAGGCTAACAATCTAATGATCCCTTGTGACACCAATGGGCCTAAAAGGGGCAGGGAGGAATTGTGAAAGCATGGGGCCCAAGTATAACCTGGTACAATTATGCCACCATGGAGGCCAAGAATCAAATGGTTCATTGTAAGACCAAGTGGCCTAAAAGGGCTTGGAATGCATTGTGACACCACAGAGGTTAAGAGAAGCAAGGAACCATTGTGACCCAATGCAGGCTAACAATCTAATGATCCCTTGTGGCACCAGGGGTTATAAAAAGGGCCAGGGATGGATTGTTACAGCACGGGGACCAATAGAAGCAAGGATCTATTATGCCACCGTGGAGGCCAAGAATCAAATGATTCATTGTGACATCATGTGGCCTAAAAGGGCATGGGATGCATTGTGACAGCACAGGGGTTAAGAGAAGCAAGGATCCATTGTGACCCAAGGGAGGCTAATAATCCCAGGATCCCATTTGACACCAGGGGGCGTAAAAGGTCCAGGGATGAATTGTGACAGCATGGGGCCCAATAGAAACAAGGAACCATTATGACACCATGGAGGCCAAGAATCAAATGATTCATTGTGACATCAAGTGGCCTAAAAGGGCATGGGATGCATTGTGACACCACAGAGGTTAAGAGAAGCAAGGAACCATTGTGACCCAATGCCGGCTAACAATCTAATGATCCCTTGTGACACCAATGGGCCTAAAAGGGCCAGGGATGAATTGTTACAGCACGGGGACCAATAGAAGCAAGGATCTATTATGCCGCCATGGAGGCCAAGAATCAAATAATTCATTGTGACATCATGTGGCCTAAAAGGGCATGGGATGCATTGTGACACCACAGGGGTTAAGAGAAGCAAGGAACCATTGTGACCCAATGCAGGCTAACAATGTAATGATCCCTTTTGACACCAGGGGGCGCAAAAGGACCACGGGTGGACTCTGACAGCATGGGGACCTATAGAAGCAAGGAACCATTATGACACCATGGAATCCAAGAGACAAATGATTCATTGTGACAACAAGTGGCCTAAAAGTGCATGGGATGCATTGTGACAGCACAGGGGTTAAGAGAAGCAAGGATCCATTGTGACCCAATGCAGGCTAACAATCTAATGATCCCTTGTGACACCAATGGGCCTAAAAGGGGCAGGGATGCATTGTGAAAGCACGGGGCCCAATTAAAATCAGGTACAATTACGCCACCATGGAGGCCAAGAATCAAATAATTCATTGTGACATCAAGTGGCCTAAAAGGGCATGGGATGCATTGTGACACCACAGGGGTTAAGAGAAGCAAGGAACCATTGTGACCCAATGCAGGCTAACAATCTAAGAATCCCTTTTGACTCCAGGGGGCGCAAAAGGACCACGGATGAACTCTGACAGCATGGGGACCTATAGAAGCAAGGAACCATTATGACATCATGAACGCCAAGAATCAAATGGTTCATTGTAAGACCAAGTGGCCTAAAAGGGCTTGGAATGCATTGTGACACCACAGAGGTTAAGAGAAGCAAGGAACCATTGTGACCCAATGCAGGCTAACAATCTAATGATCCCTTGTGGCACCAGGGGTTATAAAAAGGGCCAGGGATGGATTGTTACAGCACGGGGACCAATAGAAGCAAGGATCTATTATGCCACCGTGGAGGCCAAGAATCACATGATTCATTGTGACATCAAGTGGCCTAAAAGGGCATGGGATGCATTGTGACAGCACAGGGGTTAAGAGAAGCAAGGATCCATTGTACACCCCATGGAGGCTAATAATCCCAGGATCCTATTTGACACCAGGCGGCGTAAAAGATCCAGGGATGTATTGTGACAGCATGGGGCCCAATAGAAACAAGGAACCATTATGACACCATGGAGGCCAAGAATCAAATGACTCATTGTGACATCATGTGGCCTAAAAGGGCATGGTATGCATTGTGACACCACAGGGGTTAAGAGAAGCAAGGAACCATTGTGACCCAATGCAGGCTAACAATTTAATGATCCCTTGTGACACCAATGGGCCTAAAAGGGCCAGCGATGAATTGTTACAGCACGGGGACCAATAGAAGCAAGGATCTATTATGCCACCATGGAGGCCAAGAATCAAATAAATCATTGTGACATCATGTGGCCTAAAAGCGCATGGGATGCATTGTGACAGCACAGGGGTTAAGAGATGCAAGGATCCATTGTGACCCAATGGATGCTAACAATCTAATGATCCCTTTTGACACCAATGGGCCTAAAAGGGGCAGGGATGTATTGTGAAAGCATGGGGCCCAATTAAAACCTGGTACAATTACGCCACCATGGAGGCCAAGAATCAAATGATTCATTGTGACATCAAGTGGCCTAAAAGGGCATGGGATGCATTGTGACACCACAGAGGTTAAGAGAAGCAAGGAACCATTGTGACCCAATGCAGGCTAACAATCTAAGAATCCCTTTTGACACCAGGGGGCGCAAAAGGACCACGGATGGACTCTGACAGCATGGGGACCTATAGAAGCAAGGAACCATTATGACACCATGGAGGCCAAGAAACAAATGATTCATTGTGACATCAAGTGGCCTAAAAGGGCATGGGATGCATTGTGACACCACAGAGGTTAAGAGAAGCAAGGAACCATTGTGACCCAATGCAGGCTAACAATCTAATGATCCCTTGTGACACCAATGGGCCTAAAAGGGGCAGGGAGGAATTGTGAAAGCATGGGGCCCAAGTAAAACCTGGTACAATTATGCCACCATGGAGGCCAAGAATCAAATGGTTCATTGTAAGACCAAGTGGCCTAAAAGGGCTTGGAATGCATTGTGACACCACAGAGGTTAAGAGAAGCAAGGAACCATTGTGACCCAATGCAGGCTAACAATCTAATGATCCCTTGTGGCACCAGGGGTTATAAAAAGGGCCAGGGATGGATTGTTACAGCACGGGGACCAATAGAAGCAAGGATCTATTATGCCACCGTGGAGGCCAAGAATCAAATGATTCATTGTGACATCATGTGGCCTAAAAGGGCATGGGATGCATTGTGACAGCACAGGGGTTAAGAGAAGCAAGGATCCATTGTGACCCAATGCAGGCTAATAATCCCAGGATCCCATTTGACACCAGGGGGCGTAAAAGGTCCAGGGATGAATTGTGACAGCATGGGGCCCAATAGAAACAAGGAACCATTATGACACCATGGAGGCCAAGAATCAAATGATTCATTGTGACATCAAGTGGCCTAAAAGGGCATGGGATGCATTGTGACACCACAGAGGTTAAGAGAAGCAAGGAACCATTGTGACCCAATGCAGGCTAACAATCTAATGATCCCTTTTGACACCAGGGGGCGCAAAAGGACCACGGCTGGACTCTGACAGCATGGGGACCTATAGAAGCAAGGAACCATTATGACACCATGGAATCCAAGAGACAAATGATTCATTGTGACAACAAGTGGCCTAAAAGTGCATGGGATGCATTGTGACAGCACAGGGGTTAAGAGAAGCAAGGATCCATTGTGACCCAATGCAGGCTAACAATGTAATGATCCCTTTTGACACCAGGGGGCGCAAAAGGACCACGGGTGGACTCTGACAGCATGGGGACCTATAGAAGCAAGGAACCATTATGACACCATGGAATCCAAGAGACAAATGATTCATTGTGACAACAAGTGGCCTAAAAGTGCATGGGATGCATTGTGACAGCACAGGGGTTAAGAGAAGCAAGGATCCATTGTGACCCAATGCAGGCTAACAATGTAATGATCCCTTGTGACACCAATGGGCCTAAAAGGGGCAGGGATGCATTGTGAAAGCACGGGGCCCAATTAAATCTGGTACAATTACGCCACCATGGAGGCCAAGAATCAAATGATTCATTGTGACATCAAGTGGCCTAAAAGGTCATGGGATGCATTGTGACACCACAGAGGTTAAGAGAAGCAAGGAACCATTGTGACCCAATGCAGGCTAACAATCTAATGATCCCTTGTGACACCAATGGGCCTAAAAGGGCCAGCGATGAATTGTTACAGCACGGGGACCAATAGAAGCAAGGATCTGTTATGCCACCATGGAGGCCAAGAATCACATAATTCATTGTGACATCATGTGGCCTAAAAGCGCATGGGATGCATTGTGACATCACAGGGGTTAAGAGAAGCAAGGATCCATTGTGACCCAATGGAGGCTAACAATCTAATGATCCCTTTTGACACCAATGGGCCTAAAAGGGGCAGGGATGTATTGTGAAAGCATGGGGCCCAATTAAAACCTGGTACAATTACGCCACCATGGAGGTCAAGAATTAAATGATTCATTGTGACATCAAGTGGCCTAAAAGGGCATGGGATGCATTGTGACAGCACAGGGGTTAAGAGAAGCAAGGAACCATTGTGACCCAATGCAGGCTAACAATCTAAGAATCCCTTTTGACACCAGGGGGCGGAAAAGGGCCACGGATGGACTCTGACAGCATGGGGACCTATAGAAGCAAGGAACCATTATGACACCATGAAGGCCAAGAATCAAATGGTTCATTGTAAGACCAAGTGGCCTAAAAGGGCTTGGAATGCATTGTGACAGCACAGAGGTTAAGAGAAGCAAGGAACCATTGTGACCCAATGCAGGCTAACAATCTAATGATCCCTTGTGACATCAAGTGGCCTAAAAGGGCATGGGATGCATTGTGAAAGCACAGGGGTTAAGAGAAGCAAGGATGCATTGTGACCCAATGGAGGCTAATAATCCCAGGATCCCATTTGACACCAGGGGGCGTAAAAGGACCAGGGATGAATTGTGACATCATGGGGCCCAATAGAAACAAGGAACCATTATGAAACCATGGAGGCCAAGAATCAAATGATCCATTGTGACATCAAGTGGCCTAAAAGGTCATGGGATGATTTGTGACACCACAGAGGTTAAGAGAAGCAAGGAACCATTGTGACCCAATGCAGGCTAACAATCTAATGATCCCTTGTGGCACCATGGTGTATAAAAAGGGCTAGGGATGGATTGTTTCAGCACGGGGACCAATTGAAGCAAGGATCTATTATGCCACCGTGGAGGCCAAGAATCAAATGATTCATTGTGACATCAAGTGGCCTAAAAGGGCATGGGATGCATTGTGACACCACAGGGGTTAAGAGAAGCAAGGATCCATTGTGACCCAATGGAGGCTAATAATCCCAGGATCCCATTTGACACCAGGGGGCGTAAGAGGGCCAGGGATGAATTGTGACAGCATGGGGCCCAATAGAAACAAGGAACCATTATGACACCATGGAGGCCAAGAATCAAATGATTCATTGTGACATCAATGGCCTAAAAGGGCATGGGATGCATTGTGACACCACAGAGGTTAAGAGAAGCAAGGAACCATTGTGACCCAATGCAGGCTAACAATCTAATGATCCCTTGTGACACCAATGGGCCTAAAAGGGCCAGGGATGAATTGTTACAGCACGGGGACCAATAGAAGCAAGGATCTATTATGCCGCCATGGAGCCCAAGAATCAAATAATTCATTGTGACATCATGTGGCCTAAAAGGGCATGGGATGCATTGTGACACCACAGGGGTTAAGAGAAGCAAGGAACCATTGTGACCCAATGCAGGCTAACAATGTAATGATCCCTTTTGACACCAGGGGGCGCAAAAGGACCACGGGTGGACTCTGACAGCATGGGGACCTATAGAAGCAAGGAACCATTATGACACCATGGAATCCAAGAGACAAATGATTCATTGTGACAACAAGTGGCCTAAAAGTGCATGGGATGCATTGTGACAGCACAGGGGTTAAGAGAAGCAAGGATCCATTGTGACCCAATGCAGGCTAACAATCTAATGATCCCTTGTGACACCAATGGGCCTAAAAGGGGCAGGGATGCATTGTGAAAGCACGGGGCCCAATTAAAATCTGGTACAATTACGCCACCATGGAGGCCAAGAATCAAATAATTCATTGTGACATCAAGTGGCCTAAAAGGGCCTGGGATGCATTGTGACACCACAGGGGTTAAGAGAAGCAAGGCACCATTGTGACCCAATGCAGGCTAACAATCTAAGAATCCCTTTTGACTCCAGGGGGCGCAAAAGGACCACGGATGAACTCTGACAGCATGGGGACCTATAGAAGCAAGGAACCATTATGACATCATGAACGCCAAGAATCAAATGGTTCATTGTAAGACCAAGTTGCCTAAAAGGGCTTGGAATGCATTGTGACACCACAGAGGTTAAGAGAAGCAAGGAACCATTGTGACCCAATGCAGGCTAACAATCTAATGATCCCTTGTGGCACCAGGGGTCATAAAAAGGCATGGGATGGATTGTTACAGCACGGGTACCAATAGAAGCAAGGATCTATTATGCCACCGTGGAGGCCAAGAATCAAATGATTCATTGTGACATCAAGTGGCCTAAAAGGGCATGGGATGCATTGTGTCAGCACAGGGGTTAAGAGAAGCAAGGATCCATTGTGACCCCATGGAGGCTAATAATCCCAGGATCCTATTTGACACCAGGCGGTGTAAAAGGTCCAGGGATGTATTGTGACAGCATGGGGCCCAATAGAAACAAGGAACCATTATGACACCATGGAGGCCAAGAATCAAATGATTCATTGTGACATCAAGTGGCCTAAAAGGGCATGGGATGCATTGTGACACCACAGGGGTTAAGAGAAGCAAGGAACCATTGTGACCCAATGCAGGCTAACAATTTAATGATCCCTTGTGACACCAATGGGCCTAAAAGGGCCAGCGATGAATTGTTACAGCACGGGGACCAATAGAAGCAAGGATCTATTATGCCACCATGGAGGCCAAGAATCAAATAATTCATTGTGACATCATGTGGCCTAAAAGCGCATGGGATGCATTGTGACAGCACAGGGGTTAAGAGAAGCAAGGATCCATTGTGACCCAATGGAGGCTAACAATCTAATGATCCCTTTTGACACCAATGGGCCTAAAAGGGGCAGGGATGTATTGTGAAAGCATGGGGCCCAATTAAAACCTGGTACAATTACGCCACCATGGAGGCCAAGAATTAAATGATTCATTGTGACATCAAGTGGCCTAAAAGGGCATGGGATGCATTGTGACACCACAGAGGTTAAGAGAAGCAAGGAACCATTGTGACCCAATGCAGGCTAACAATCTAAGAATCCCTTTTGACACCAGGGGGCGCAAAAGGACCACGGATGGACTCTGACAGCATGGGGACCTATAGAAGCAAGGAACCATTATGACACCATGGAGGCCAAGAAACAAATGATTCATTGTGACATCAAGTGGCCTAAAAGGGCATGGGATGCATTGTGACACCACAGAGGTTAAGAGAAGCAAGGAACCATTGTGACCCAATGCAGGCTAACAATCTAATGATCCCTTGTGACACCAATGGGCCTAAAAGGGGCAGGGAGGAATTGTGAAAGCATGGGGCCCAAGTAAAACCTGGTACAATTATGCCACCATGGAGGCCAAGAATCAAATGGTTCATTGTAAGACCAAGTGGCCTAAAAGGGCTTGGAATGCATTGTGACACCACAGAGGTTAAGAGAAGCAAGGAACCATTGTGACCCAATGCAGGCTAACAATCTAATGATCCCTTGTGGCACCAGGGGTTATAAAAAGGGCCAGGGATGGATTGTTACAGCACGGGGACCAATAGAAGCAAGGATCTATTATGCCACCGTGGAGGCCAAGAATCAAATGATTCATTGTGACATCATGTGGCCTAAAAGGGCATGGGATGCATTGTGACAGCACAGGGGTTAAGAGAAGCAAGGATCCATTGTGACCCAAGGGAGGCTAATAATCCCAGGATCCCATTTGACACCAGGGGGCGTAAAAGGTCCAGGGATGAATTGTGACAGCATGGGGCCCAATAGAAACAAGGAACCATTATGACACCATGGAGGCCAAGAATCAAATGATTCATTGTGACATCAAGTGGCCTAAAAGGGCATGGGATGCATTGTGACACCACAGAGGTTAAGAGAAGCAAGGAACCATTGTGACCCAATGCAGGCTAACAATCTAATGATCCCTTGTGACACCAATGGGCCTAAAAGGGCCAGGGATGAATTGTTACAGCACGGGGACCAATAGAAGCAAGGATCTATTATGCCGCCATGGAGCCCAAGAATCAAATAATTCATTGTGACATCATGTGGCCTAAAAGGGCATGGGATGCATTGTGACACCACAGGGGTTAAGAGAAGCAAGGAACCATTGTGACCCAATGCAGGCTAACAATGTAATGATCCCTTTTGACACCAGGGGGCGCAAAAGGACCACGGGTGGACTCTGACAGCATGGGGACCTATAGAAGCAAGGAACCATTATGACACCATGGAGGCCAAGAGACAAATGATTCATTGTGACAACAAGTGGCCTAAAAGTGCATGGGATGCATTGTGACAGCACAGGGGTTAAGAGAAGCAAGGATCCATTGTGACCCAATGCAGGCTAACAATCTAATGATCCCTTGTGACACCAATGGGCCTAAAAGGGGCAGGGATGCATTGTGAAAGCACGGGGCCCAATTAAAATCTGGTACAATTACGCCACCATGGAGGCCAAGAATCAAATAATTCATTGTGACATCAAGTGGCCTAAAAGGGCATGGGATGCATTGTGACACCACAGGGGTTAAGAGAAGCAAGGCACCATTGTGACCCAATGCAGGCTAACAATCTAAGAATCCCTTTTGACTCCAGGGGGCGCAAAAGGACCACGGATGAACTCTGACAGCATGGGGACCTATAGAAGCAAGGAACCATTATGACATCATGAACGCCAAGAATCAAATGGTTCATTGTAAGACCAAGTTGCCTAAAAGGGCTTGGAATGCATTGTGACACCACAGAGGTTAAGAGAAGCAAGGAACCATTGTGACCCAATGCAGGCTAACAATCTAATGATCCCTTGTGGCACCAGGGGGTATAAAAAGGGCATGGGATGGATTGTTACAGCACGGGGACCAATAGAAGCAAGGATCTATTATGCCACCATGGAGGCCAAGAATCAAATGATTCATTGTGACATCAAGTGGCCTAAAAGGGCATGGGATGCATTGTGACAGCACAGGGGTTAAGAGAAGCAAGGATCCATTGTGACCCCATGGAGGCTAATAATCCCAGGATCCTATTTGACACCAGGCGGCGTAAAAGGTCCAGGGATGTCTGGTGACAGCATGGGGCCCAATAGAAACAAGGAACCATTATGACACCATGGAGGCCAAGAATCAAATGATTCATTGTGACATCATGTGGCCTAAAAGGGCATGGTATGCATTGTGACACCACAGGGGTTAAGAGAAGCAAGGAACCATTGTGACCCAATGCAGGCTAACAATTTAATGATCCCTTGTGACACCAATGGGCCTAAAAGGGCCAGCGATGAATTGTTACAGCACGGGGACCAATAGAAGCAAGGATCTATTATGCCACCATGGAGGCCAAGAATCAAATAATTCATTGTGACATCATGTGGCCTAAAAGCGCATGGGATGCATTGTGACAGCACAGGGGTTAAGAGAAGCAAGGATCCATTGTGACCCAATGGAGGCTAACAATCTAATGATCCCTTTTGACACCAATGGGCCTAAAAGGGGCAGGGATGTATTGTGAAAGCATGGGGCCCAATTAAAACCTGGTACAATTACGCCACCATGGAGGCCAAGAATTAAATGATTCATTGTGACATCAAGTGGCCTAAAAGGGCATGGGATGCATTGTGACACCACAGAGGTTAAGAGAAGCAAGGAACCATTGTGACCCAATGCAGGCTAACAATCTAAGAATCCCTTTTGACACCAGGGGGCGCAAAAGGACCACGGATGGACTCTGAGAGCATGGGGACCTATAGAAGCAAGGAACCATTATGACACCATGGAGGCCAAGAAACAAATGATTCATTGTGACATCAAGTGGCCTAAAAGGGCATGGGATGCATTGTGACACCACAGAGGTTAAGAGAAGCAAGGAACCATTGTGACCCAATGCAGGCTAACAATCTAATGATCCCTTGTGACACCAATGGGCCTAAAAGGGGCAGGGAGGAATTGTGAAAGCATGGGGCCCAAGTAAAACCTGGTACAATTATGCCACCATGGAGGCCAAGAATCAAATGGTTCATTGTAAGACCAAGTGGCCTAAAAGGGCTTGGAATGCATTGTGACACCACAGAGGTTAAGAGAAGCAAGGAACCATTGTGACCCAATGCAGGCTAACAATCTAATGATCCCTTGTGGCACCAGGGGTTATAAAAAGGGCCAGGGATGGATTGTTACAGCACGGGGACCAATAGAAGCAAGGATCTATTATGCCACCGTGGAGGCCAAGAATCAAATGATTCATTGTGACATCATGTGGCCTAAAAGGGCATGGGATGCATTGTGACAGCACAGGGGTTAAGAGAAGCAAGGATCCATTGTGACCCATGGGAGGCTAATAATCCCAGGATCCCATTTGACACCAGGGGGCGTAAAAGGTCCAGGGATGAATTGTGACAGCATGGGGCCCAATAGAAACAAGGAACCATTATGACACCATGGAGGCCAAGAATCAAATGATTCATTGTGACATCAAGTGGCCTAAAAGGGCATGGGATGCATTGTGACACCACAGAGGTTAAGAGAAGCAAGGAACCATTGTGACCCAATGCAGGCTAACAATCTAATGATCCCTTGTGACACCAATGGGCCTAAAAGGGCCAGGGATGAATTGTTACAGCACGGGGACCAATAGAAGCAAGGATCTATTATGCCGCCATGGAGCCCAAGAATCAAATGATTCATTGTGACATCAAGTGGCCTAAAAGGGCATGGGATGCTTTGTGACACCACAGGCGTTTAGAGAAGCAAGGAACCATTGTGACCCAATGCAGGCTAACAATCTAATGATCCCTTTTGACACCCAGGTGCGCAAAAGGACCACGGATTAACTCTGACAGCATGGGGACCTATAGAAGCAAGGAACCATTATGACACCATGAAGGCCAAGAATCAAATGGTTCATTGTAAGACCAAGTGGCCTAAAAGGGCTTGGAATGCATTGTGACACCACAGAGGTTAAGAGAAGCAAGGATCCATTGTGACCCAATGGAGGCTAATAATCCCAGGATCCCATTTGACACCAGGGGGCGTAAAAGGGCCAGGGATGAATTGTGACAGCATGGAGCCCAATAGAAACAAGGAACCATTATGACACCATGGAGGCCAAGAATCAAATGATTCATTGTGACATCAGGTGGCCTAAAAGGGCATGGAATGCATTGTGACAGCACAGGGGTTAAGAGAAGCAAGGATCCATTGTGACCCAATGGAGGCTAATAATCTAATGATCCCTTTTGACACCAACGGGCCTAAAAGTGGCAGGGATGAATTGTGACAGCATGGAGCCCAATAGAGACAAGGAACCATTATGACAACATGGAGGCCAAGAATCAAATAATTCATTGTGACATCAAGTGGCCTAAAAGGGCATGGGATGCATTGTGACAGCACAGGGGTTAAGAGAAGCAAGGATCCATTGTGACCCAATGCAGGCTAACAATCTAATGATCCCTTGTGACACCAATGGGCCTAAAAGGGGCAGGGATGAATTGTGAAAGCATGGGGCCAATAGAAACAAGGAACCATTATGCCACCATGGAGGCCAAGAATCAAATGATTCATTGTGACATCAAGTGGCCTAAAAGGGCATGGGATGCATTGTGACACCACAGGGGTTTAGAGAAGCAAGGAACCATTGTGACCCAATGCAGGCTAACAATCTAATGATCCCTTTTGACACCCGGGTGCGCAAAAGGACCACGGATGAACTCTGACAGCATGGGGACCTATAGAAGCAAGGAACCATTATGACACCATGAAGGCCAAGAATCAAATGGTTCATTGTAAGACCAAGTGGCCTAAAAGGGCTTGGAATGCATTGTGACACCACAGAGGTTAAGAGAAGCAAGGATCCATTGTGACCCAATGGAGGCTAATAATCCCAGGATCCCATTTGACACCAGGGGGCGTAAAAGGGCCTGGGATGAATTGTGACAGCATGGGGCCCAATAGAAACAAGGAACCATTATGACACCATGGAGGCCAAGAATCAAATGATTCATTGCGACATCATGTGGCCTAAAAGGGCATGGGAAGCATTGTGACACCACAGAGGTTAAGAGAAGCAAGGAACCATTGTGACCCAATGCAGGCTAACAATCTAATGATCCCTTGTGGCACCAGGGGGTATAAAAACGGCCAGGGATGGATTGTTACAGCACGGGGACCAATAGAAACAAGGATCTATTATGCCACCATGGAGGCCAAGAATCAAATAATTCATTGTGACATCAAGTGGCCTAAAAGGGCATGGGATGCATTATGACACCACAGGGGTTAAGAGAAGCAAGGCACCATTGTGACCCAATGCAGGCTAACAATCTAAGTATCCCTTTTGACACCAGGCGTCGCAAGAGGACCACTGATTAACTCTGACAGCATGGGGACCTATAGACGCAAGGAACCTTTATGACACCATGAAGGCCAAGAATCAAATGGTTCATTGTAAGACCAAGTGGCCTAAAAGGGCTTGGAATGCATTGTGACACCACAGAGGTTAAGAGAATCAAGGAACCATTGTGACCCAATGCAGGCTAACAATCTAATGATCCCTTGTGACACCAATGGGCCTAAAAGGGCCAGGGATGAATTGTTACAGCACGGGGACCAATAGAAGCAAGGATCTATTATGCCGCCATGGAGCCCAAGAATCAAATAATTCATTGTGACATCATGTGGTCTAAAAGCGCATGGGATGCATTGTGACAGCACAGGGGTTAAGAGAAGCAAGGATCCATTGTGACCCAATGGAGGCTAACAATCTAATGATCCCTTTTGACACCAATGGGCCTAAAAGGGGCAGGGATGTATTGTGAAAGCATGGGGCCCAATTAAAACCTGGTACAATTACGCCACCATGGAGGCCAAGAATTAAATGATTCATTGTGACATCAAGTGGCCTAAAAGGGCATGGGATGCATTGTGACACCACAGAGGTTAAGACAAGCAAGGAACCATTGTGACCCAATGCAGGCTAACAATCTAAGAATCCCTTTTGACACCAGGGGGCGCAAAAGGACCACGGATGGACTCTGACAGCATGGGGACCTATAGAAGCAAGGAACCATTATGACACCATGGAGGCCAAGAAACAAATGATTCATTGTGACATCAAGTGGCCTAAAAGGGCATGGGATGCATTGTGACACCACAGAGGTTAAGAGAAGCAAGGAACCATTGTGACCCAATGCAGGCTAACAATCTAATGATCCCTTGTGACACCAATGGGCCTAAAAGGGGCAGGGATGAATTGTGAAAGCATGGGGCCCAAGTATAACCTGGTACAATTATGCCACCATGGAGGCCAAGAATCAAATGGTTCATTGTAAGACCAAGTGGCCTAAAAGGGCTTGGAATGCATTGTGACACCACAGAGGTTAAGAGAAGCAAGGAACCATTGTGACCCAATGCAGGCTAACAATCTAATGATCCCTTGTGGCACCAGGGGTTATAAAAAGGGCCAGGGATGGATTGTTACAGCACGGGGACCAATAGAAGCAAGGATCTATTATGCCACCGTGGAGGCCAAGAATCAAATGATTCATTGTGACATCATGTGGCCTAAAAGGGCATGGGATGCATTGTGACAGCACAGGGGTTAAGAGAAGCAAGGATCCATTGTGACCCAAGGGAGGCTAATAATCCCAGGATCCCATTTGACACCAGGGGGCGTAAAAGGTCCAGGGATGAATTGTGACAGCATGGGGCCCAATAGAAACAAGGAACCATTATGACACCATGGAGGCCAAGAATCAAATGATTCATTGTGACATCAAGTGGCCTAAAAGGGCATGGGATGCATTGTGACACCACAGAGGTTAAGAGAAGCAAGGAACCATTGTGACCCAATGCCGGCTAACAATCTAATGATCCCTTGTGACACCAATGGGCCTAAAAGGGCCAGGGATGAATTGTTACAGCACGGGGACCAATAGAAGCAAGGATCTATTATGCCGCCATGGAGGCCAAGAATCAAATAATTCATTGTGACATCATGTGGCCTAAAAGGGCATGGGATGCATTGTGACACCACAGGGGTTAAGAGAAGCAAGGAACCATTGTGACCCAATGCAGGCTAACAATGTAATGATCCCTTTTGACACCAGGGGGCGCAAAAGGACCACGGGTGGACTCTGACAGCATGGGGACCTATAGAAGCAAGGAACCATTATGACACCATGGAATCCAAGAGACAAATGATTCATTGTGACAACAAGTGGCCTAAAAGTGCATGGGATGCATTGTGACAGCACAGGGGTTAAGAGAAGCAAGGATCCATTGTGACCCAATGCAGGCTAACAATCTAATGATCCCTTGTGACACCAATGGGCCTAAAAGGGGCAGGGATGCATTGTGAAAGCACGGGGCCCAATTAAAATCAGGTACAATTACGCCACCATGGAGGCCAAGAATCAAATAATTCATTGTGACATCAAGTGGCCTAAAAGGGCATGGGATGCATTGTGACACCACAGGGGTTAAGAGAAGCAAGGAACCATTGTGACCCAATGCAGGCTAACAATCTAAGAATCCCTTTTGACTCCAGGGGGCGCAAAAGGACCACGGATGAACTCTGACAGCATGGGGACCTATAGAAGCAAGGAACCATTATGACATCATGAACGCCAAGAATCAAATGGTTCATTGTAAGACTAAGTGGCCTAAAAGGGCTTGGAATGCATTGTGACACCACAGAGGTTAAGAGAAGCAAGGAACCATTGTGACCCAATGCAGGCTAACAATCTAATGATCCCTTGTGGCACCAGGGGTTATAAAAAGGGCCAGGGATGGATTGTTACAGCACGGGGACCAATAGAAGCAAGGATCTATTATGCCACCGTGGAGGCCAGGAATCACATGATTCATTGTGACATCAAGTGGCCTAAAAGGGCATGGGATGCATTGTGACAGCACAGGGGTTAAGAGAAGCAAGGATCCATTGTACACCCCATGGAGGCTAATAATCCCAGGATCCTATTTGACACCAGGCGGCGTAAAAGGTCCAGGGATGTATTGTGACAGCATGGGGCCCAATAGAAACAAGGAACCATTATGACACCATGGAGGCCAAGAATCAAATGACTCATTGTGACATCATGTGGCCTAAAAGGGCATGGTATGCATTGTGACACCACAGGGGTTAAGAGAAGCAAGGAACCATTGTGACCCAATGCAGGCTAACAATTTAATGATCCCTTGTGACACCAATGGGCCTAAAAGGGCCAGCGATGAATTGTTACAGCACGGGGACCAATAGAAGCAAGGATCTATTATGCCACCATGGAGGCCAAGAATCAAATAATTCATTGTGACATCATGTGGCCTAAAAGCGCATGGGATGCATTGTGACAGCACAGGGGTTAAGAGAAGCAAGGATCCATTGTGACCCAATGGATGCTAACAATCTAATGATCCCTTTTGACACCAATGGGCCTAAAAGGGGCAGGGATGTATTGTGAAAGCATGGGGCCCAATTAAAACCTGGTACAATTACGCCACCATGGAGGCCAAGAATTAAATGATTCATTGTGACATCAAGTGGCCTAAAAGGGCATGGGATGCATTGTGACACCACAGAGGTTAAGAGAAGCAAGGAACCATTGTGACCCAATGCAGGCTAACAATCTAAGAATCCCTTTTGACACCAGGGGGCGCAAAAGGACCACGGATGGACTCTGACAGCATGGGGACCTATAGAAGCAAGGAACCATTATGACACCATGGAGGCCAAGAAACAAATGATTCATTGTGACATCAAGTGGCCTAAAAGGGCATGGGATGCATTGTGACACCACAGAGGTTAAGAGAAGCAAGGAACCATTGTGACCCAATGCAGGCTAACAATCTAATGATCCCTTGTGACACCAATGGGCCTAAAAGGGGCAGGGAGGAATTGTGAAAGCATGGGGCCCAAGTAAAACCTGGTACAATTATGCCACCATGGAGGCCAAGAATCAAATGGTTCATTGTAAGACCAAGTGGCCTAAAAGGGCTTGGAATGCATTGTGACACCACAGAGGTTAAGAGAAGCAAGGAACCATTGTGACCCAATGCAGGCTAACAATCTAATGATCCCTTGTGGCACCAGGGGTTATAAAAAGGGCCAGGGATGGATTGTTACAGCACGGGGACCAATAGAAGCAAGGATCTATTATGCCACCGTGGAGGCCAAGAATCAAATGATTCATTGTGACATCATGTGGCCTAAAAGGGCATGGGATGCATTGTGACAGCACAGGGGTTAAGAGAAGCAAGGATCCATTGTGACCCAAGGGAGGCTAATAATCCCAGGATCCCATTTGACACCAGGGGGCGTAAAAGGTCCAGGGATGAATTGTGACAGCATGGGGCCCAATAGAAACAAGGAACCATTATGACACCATGGAGGCCAAGAATCAAATGATTCATTGTGACATCAAGTGGCCTAAAAGGGCATGGGATGCATTGTGACACCACAGAGGTTAAGAGAAGCAAGGAACCATTGTGACCCAATGCAGGCTAACAATCTAATGATCCCTTGTGACACCAATGGGCCTAAAAGGGCCAGGGATGAATTGTTACAGCACGGGGACCAATAGAAGCAAGGATCTATTATGCCGCCATGGAGCCCAAGAATCAAATAATTCATTGTGACATCATGTGGCCTAAAAGGGCATGGGATGCATTGTGACACCACAGGGGTTAAGAGAAGCAAGGAACCATTGTGACCCAATGCAGGCTAACAATGTAATGATCCCTTTTGACACCAGGGGGCGCAAAAGGACCACGGGTGGACTCTGACAGCATGGGGACCTATAGAAGCAAGGAACCATTATGACACCATGGAGGCCAAGAGACAAATGATTCATTGTGACAACAAGTGGCCTAAAAGTGCATGGGATGCATTGTGACAGCACAGGGGTTAAGAGAAGCAAGGATCCATTGTGACCCAATGCAGGCTAACAATCTAATGATCCCTTGTGACACCAATGGGCCTAAAAGGGGCAGGGATGCATTGTGAAAGCACGGGGCCCAATTAAAATCTGGTACAATTACGCCACCATGGAGGCCAAGAATCAAATAATTCATTGTGACATCAAGTGGCCTAAAAGGGCATGGGATGCATTGTGACACCACAGGGGTTAAGAGAAGCAAGGCACCATTGTGACCCAATGCAGGCTAACAATCTAAGAATCCCTTTTGACTCCAGGGGGCGCAAAAGGACCACGGATGAACTCTGACAGCATGGGGACCTATAGAAGCAAGGAACCATTATGACATCATGAACGCCAAGAATCAAATGGTTCATTGTAAGACCAAGTTGCCTAAAAGGGCTTGGAATGCATTGTGACACCACAGAGGTTAAGAGAAGCAAGGAACCATTGTGACCCAATGCAGGCTAACAATCTAATGATCCCTTGTGGCACCAGGGGGTATAAAAAGGGCCAGGGATGGATTGTTACAGCACGGGGACCAATAGAAGCAAGGATCTATTATGCCACCATGGAGGCCAAGAATCAAATGATTCATTGTGACATCAAGTGGCCTAAAAGGGCATGGGATGCATTGTGACAGCACAGGGGTTAAGAGAAGCAAGGATCCATTGTGACCCAATGGAGGCTAATAATCTAATGATCCCTTTTGACACCAACGGGCCTGAAAGGGGCTGGGATGTATTGTGACAGAATGGGGCCCAATTAATACCTGGTACAATTTCGTCACCATGGAGGCCAAGAATCAAAATATTCATTGTGACATCAAGTGGCCTAAAAGGGCATGGGATGCATTGTGACACCACAGGGGTTAAGAGAAGCAAGGAACCATTGTGACCCAATGCAGGCTAACAATCTAATGATCCCTTTTGACACCAATGGGCCTAAAAGGGGCAGGGATGTATTGTGAAAGCATGGGGCCTAATTAAAACCTGGTACAATTACGCCACCATGGAGGCGAAGAATCAAATGATTCATTGTGACATCAAGTGGCCTAAAAGGCCATGGGATGCATTGTGACAGCACAGAGGTTAAGAGAAGCAAGGATCCATTGTGACCCAATGCAGGCTAACAATCTAATGATCCCTTTTGACACCAATGGACCTAAAAGGGGCAGGGATGAATTGTGAAAGCATGGGGCCCAAGTAAAACCTGGTACAATTACGCCACCATGGAGGCCAAGAATCAAATGATTCATTGTGACATCAAGTGGCCTAAAAGGGCATGGGATGCATTGTGACAGCACAGGGGTTAAGAGAAGCAAGGATCCATTGTGACCCAATGGAGGCTAATAATCCCAGGATCCCATTTGACACCAGGGGGCGTAAAAGGGCCAGGGATGAATTGTGACAGCATGGGGCCCAATAGAAACAAGGAACCATTATGACACCATGGAGGCCAAGAAACAAATGATTCACTGTGACATCAAGGGGCCTAAAAGGGCATGGGATGCATTGTGACACCACAGAGGTTAAGAGAAGCAAGGAACCATTGTGACCCAATGCAGGCTAACAATCTAATGATCCCTTGTGACACCAATGGGCCTAAAAGGGGCTGGGATGTATTGTGAAAGCATGGGGACCAAGTAAATCCTGGTACAATTACGCCACCATGGAGGCCAAGAATCACATGATTCATTGTGACATCAAGTGGCCTAAAAGGGCATGGGATGCATTGTGACACCACAGGGGTTAAGAGAAGCAAGGAACCATTGTGACCCAATGCAGGCTAACAATCTAAGAATCCCTTTTGACACCAGGGGGCGCAAAAGGACCACGGATGAACTCTGACAGCATGGGGACCTATAGAAGCGAGGAACCATTATGACACCATGAAGGCCAAGAATCAAATGGTTCATTGTAAGACCAAGTGGCCTAAAAGGGCTTGGAATGCATTGTGACACCACAGGGGTTAAGAGAAGCAAGGAACCATTGTGACCCAATGCAGGCAAACAATCTAATGATCCCTTGTGGCACCAGGGGGTATAAAAAGGGGCAGGGATGTATTGTTATAGCACGGGGACCAATAGAAGCAAGGATCTATTATGCCACCATGGAGGCCAAGAATCAAATAATTCATTGTGACATCATGTGGCCTAAAAGGGCATGGAATGCATTGTGACAGCACAGGGGTTAAGAGGATTAAGGATCCATTGTGACCCAATGCAGGCTAACAATCTAATGATCCCTTTTGACACCAATGGGCCTAAAAGGGGCAGGGATGTATTGTGAAAGCATGGGGCCCAATAGAAACAAGGAACAATTATGCCACCATGGAGGCCAAGAATCAAATGATTCATTGTGACATCAAGGGGCCTAAAAGGGCATGGGATGCATTGTGACACCACAGAGGTTAAGAGAAGCAAGAAACCATTGTGACCCAATGCAGGCTAACAATCTAATGATCCCTTGTGACACCAATGGGCCTAAAAGGGCCAGGGATGAATTGTTACAGCACGGGGACCAATAGAAGCAAGGATCTATTATGCCACCATGGAGGCCAAGAATCAAATAATTCATTGTGACATCATGTGGCCTAAAAGCGCATGGGATGCATTGTGACAGCACAGGGGTTAAGAGAAGCAAGGAACCATTGTGACCCAATGCAGGCTAACAATCTAATGATCCCTTGTGACACCAATGGGCCTAAAAGGGGCAGGGATGAATTGTGAAAGCATGGGGCCCAAGTAAATCCTGGTACAATTATGCCACCATGGAGGCCAAGAATCAAATAATTCATTGTGACATCAAATGGCCTAAAAGGGCATGGGATGCATTTTGACACCACAGGGGTTAAGAGAAGCAAGGATCCATTGTGACCCAATGGAGGCTAACAATCTAATGATCCCTTGTGACACCAATGGGCCTAAAAGGGGCAGGGATGAATTGTTACAGCATCGCGACCAATAGAAGCAAGGATCTATTATGCCACCATGGAGGCCAAGAATCAAATAATTCATTGTGACATCATGTGGCCTAAAAGGGCATGGGATGCATTGTGACAGCACCGGGGTTAAGAGAAGTAAGCATCCATTGTGACCCAATGGAGGCTAACAATCTAATGATCCCTTTTGACACCAATGGGCCTAAAAGTGGCAGGGATGTATTGTGAAAGCATGGGGCCCAATTAAAACCTGGTACAATTTCACCACCATGGAGGCCAAGAATCAAATGATTCATTGTGACATCAGGTGGCCTAAAAGGGCATGGGATGCATTGTGACACCACAGGGGTTAAGAGAAGCAAGGATCCATTGTGACCCAATGCAGGCTAACAATCTAAGAATCCCTTTTGACTCCAGGGGGCGCAAAAGGACCACGGAAGGACTCTGATAGCATGGGGACCTATAGAAGCAAGGAACCATTATGACACCATGAAGGCCAAGAATCAAATGGTTCATTGTGACATCAAGTGGCCTAAAAGGGCTTGGAATGCATTGTGACACCACAGAGGTTAAGAGAAGCAAGGAACCATTGTGACCCAATGCAGGCTAACAATCTAATGATCCCTTGTGGCACCAGGGGTTATAAAAAGGGCCAGGGATGGATTGTTACAGCACGGGGACCAATAGAAGCAAGGATCTATTATGCCACCATGGAGGCCAAGAATCAAATGATTCATTGTGACGTCAAGTGGCCTAAAAGGGCCTGGGATGCATTGTGACACCACAGGGGTTAAGAGATGCAAGGATCCATTGTGACCCAATGCAGGCTAACAATCTAATGATCCCTTTTGAAACCAATGGGCCTAAAAGGGGCAGGGATGTATTGTGAAAGCATGGGGCCCAATTAAAACCTGGTACAATTACGCCACCATGGAGGCCAAGAATCAAATGATTCATTGTGACATCAAGTGGCCTAAAAGGGCATGGGATGCATAGTGACACCACAGGGGTTAAGAGAAGCAAGGCACCATTGTGACCCA
>NC_085062.1:0-5000 GCF_963662255.1 Cinclus cinclus
CCTAACCCTAACCCTAACCCTAACCCTAACCCTAACCCTAACCCTAACCCTAACCCTAACCCTAACCCTAACCCTAACCCTAACCCTAACCCTAACCCTAACCCTAACCCTAACCCTAACCCTACCCTAACCCTAACCCTAACCCTAACCCTAACCCTAACCCTAACCCTAACCCTAACCCTAACCCTAACCCTAACCCTAACCCTAACCCTAACCCTAACCCTAACCCTAACCCTAACCCTAACCCTAACCCTAACCCTAACCCTAACCCTAACCCTAACCCTAACCCTAACCCTAACCCTAACCCTAACCCTAACCCTAACCCTAACCCTAACCCTAACCCTAACCCTAACCCTAACCCTAACCCTAACCCTAACCCTAACCCTAACCCTAACCCTAACCCTAACCCTAACCCTAACCGAACCCTAACCCTAACCCTAACCCTAACCCTAACCCTAACCCTAACCCTAACCCTAACCCTAACCCTAACCCTAACCCTAACCCTAACCCTAACCCTAACCCTAACCCTAACCCTAACCCTAACCCTAACCCTAACCCTAACCCTAACCCTAACCCTAACCCTAACCCTAACCCTAACCCTAACCCTAACCCTAACCCTAACCCTAACCCTAACCCTAACCCTAACCCTAACCCTAACCCTAACCCTAACCCTAACCCTAACCCTAACCCTAACCCTAACCCTAACCCTAACCCTAACCCTAACCCTAACCCTAACCCTAACCCTAACCCTAACCCTAACCCTAACCCTAACCCTAACCCTAACCCTAACCCTAACCCTAACCCTAACCCTAACCCTAACCCTAACCCTAACCCTAACCCTAACCCTAACCCTAACCCTAACCCTAACCCTAACCCTAACCCTAACCCTAACCCTAACCCTAACCCTAACCCTAACCCTAACCCTAACCCTAACCCTAACCCTAACCCTAACCCTAACCCTAACCCTAACCCTAACCCTAACCCTAACCCTAACCCTAACCCTAACCCTAACCCTAACCCTAACCCTAACCCTAACCCTAACCCTAACCCTAACCCTAACCCTAACCCTAACCCTAACCCTAACCCTAACCCTAACCCTAACCCTAACCCTAACCCTAACCCTAACCCTAACCCTAACCCTAACCCTAACCCTAACCCTAACCCTAACCCTAACCCTAACCCTAACCCTAACCCTAACCCTAACCCTAACCCTAACCCTAACCCTAACCCTAACCCTAACCCTAACCCTAACCCTAACCCTAACCCTAACCCTAACCCTAACCCTAACCCTAACCCTAACCCTAACCCTACCCTAACCCTAACCCTAACCCTAACCCTAACCCTAACCCTAACCCTAACCCTAACCCTAACCCTAACCCTAACCCTAACCCTAACCCTAACCCTAACCCTAACCCTAACCCTAACCCTAACCCTAACCCTAACCCTAACCCTAACCCTAACCCTAACCCTAACCCTAACCCTAACCCTAACCCTAACCCTAACCCTAACCCTAACCCTAACCCTAACCCTAACCCTAACCCTAACCCTAACCCTAACCCTAACCCTAACCCTAACCCTAACCCTAACCCTAACCCTAACCCTAACCCTAACCCTAACCCTAACCCTAACCCTAACCCTAACCCTAACCCTAACCCTAACCCTAACCCTAACCCTAACCCTAACCCTAACCCTAACCCTAACCCTAACCCTAACCCTAACCCTAACCCTAACCCTAACCCTAACCCTAACCCTAACCCTAACCCTAACCCTAACCCTAACCCTAACCCTAACCCTAACCCTAACCCTAACCCTAACCCTAACCCTAACCCTAACCCTAACCCTAACCCTAACCCTAACCCTAACCCTAACCCTAACCCTAACCCTAACCCTAACCCTAACCCTAACCCTAACCCTAACCCTAACCCTAACCCTAACCCTAACCCTAACCCTAACCCTAACCCTAACCCTAACCCTAACCCTAACCCTAACCCTAACCCTAACCCTAACCCTAACCCTAACCCTAACCCTAACCCTAACCCCTAACCCTAACCCTAACCCTAACCCTAACCCTAACCCTAACCCTAACCCTAACCCTAACCCTAACCCTAACCCTAACCCTAACCCTAACCCTAACCCTAACCCTAACCCTAACCCTAACCCTAACCCTAACCCTAACCCTAACCCTAACCCTAACCCTAACCCTAACCCTAACCCTAACCCTAACCCTAACCCTAACCCTAACCCTAACCCTAACCCTAACCCTAACCCTAACCCTAACCCTAACCCTAACCCTAACCCTAACCCTAACCCTAACCCTAACCCTAACCCTAACCCTAACCCTAACCCTAACCCTAACCCTAACCCTAACCCTAACCCTAACCCTAACCCTAACCCTAACCCTAACCCTAACCCTAACCCTAACCCTAACCCTAACCCTAACCCTAACCCTAACCCTAACCCTAACCCTAACCCTAACCCTAACCCTAACCCTAACCCTAACCCTAACCCTAACCCTAACCCTAACCCTAACCCTAACCCTAACCCTAACCCTAACCCTAACCCTAACCCTAACCCTAACCCTAACCCTAACCCTAACCCTAACCCTAACCCTAACCCTAACCCTAACCCTAACCCTAACCCTAACCCTAACCCTAACCCTAACCCTAACCCTAACCCTAACCCTAACCCTAACCCTAACCCTAACCCTAACCCTAACCCTAACCCTAACCCTAACCCTAACCCTAACCCTAACCCTAACCCTAACCCTAACCCTAACCCTAACCCTAACCCTAACCCTAACCCTAACCCTAACCTAACCCTAACCCTAACCCTAACCCTAACCCTAACCCTAACCCTAACCCTAACCCTAACCCTAACCCTAACCCTAACCCTAACCCTAACCCTAACCCTAACCCTAACCCTAACCCTAACCCTAACCCTAACCCTAACCCTAACCCTAACCCTAACCCTAACCCTAACCCTAACCCTAACCCTAACCCTAACCCTAACCCTAACCCTAACCCTAACCCTAACCCTAACCCTAACCCTAACCCTAACCCTAACCCTAACCCTAACCCTAACCCTAACCCTAACCCTAACCCTAACCCTAACCCTAACCCTAACCCTAACCCTAACCCTAACCCTAACCCTAACCCTAACCCTAACCCTAACCCTAACCCTAACCCTAACCCTAACCCTAACCCTAACCCTAACCCTAACCCTAACCCTAACCCTAACCCTAACCCTAACCCTAACCCTAACCCTAACCCTAACCCTAACCCTAACCCTAACCCTAACCCTAACCCTAACCCTAACCCTAACCCTAACCCTAACCCTAACCCTAACCCTAACCCTAACCCTAACCCTAACCCTAACCCTAACCCTAACCCTAACCCTAACCCTAACCCTAACCCTAACCCTAACCCTAACCCTAACCCTAACCCTAACCCTAACCCTAACCCTAACCCTAACCCTAACCCTAACCCTAACCCTAACCCTAACCCTAACCCTAACCCTAACCCTAACCCTAACCCTAACCCTAACCCTAACCCTAACCCTAACCCTAACCCTAACCCTAACCCTAACCCTAACCCTAACCCTAACCCTAACCCTAACCCTAACCCTAACCCTAACCCTAACCCTAACCCTAACCCTAACCCTAACCCTAACCCTAACCCTAACCCTAACCCTAACCCTAACCCTAACCCTAACCCTAACCCTAACCCTAACCCTAACCCTAACCCTAACCCTAACCCTAACCCTAACCCTAACCCTAACCCTAACCCTAACCCTAACCCTAACCCTAACCCTAACCCTAACCCTAACCCTAACCCTAACCCTAACCCTAACCCTAACCCTAACCCTAACCCTAACCCTAACCCTAACCCTAACCCTAACCCTAACCCTAACCCTAACCCTAACCCTAACCCTAACCCTAACCCTAACCCTAACCCTAACCCTAACCCTAACCCTAACCCTAACCCTAACCCTAACCCTAACCCTAACCCTAACCCTAACCCTAACCCTAACCCTAACCCTAACCCTAACCCTAACCCTAACCCTAACCCTAACCCTAACCCTAACCCTAACCCTAACCCTAACCCTAACCCTAACCCTAACCCTAACCCTAACCCTAACCCTAACCCTAACCCTAACCCTAACCCTAACCCTAACCCTAACCCTAACCCTAACCCTAACCCTAACCCTAACCCTAACCCTAACCCTAACCCTAACCCTAACCCTAACCCTAACCCTAACCCTAACCCTAACCCTAACCCTAACCCTAACCCTAACCCTAACCCTAACCCTAACCCTAACCCTAACCCTAACCCTAACCCTAACCCTAACCCTAACCCTAACCCTAACCCTAACCCTAACCCTAACCCTAACCCTAACCCTAACCCTAACCCTAACCCTAACCCTAACCCTAACCCTAACCCTAACCCTAACCCTAACCCTAACCCTAACCCTAACCCTAACCCTAACCCTAACCCTAACCCTAACCCTAACCCTAACCCTAACCCTAACCCTAACCCTAACCCTAACCCTAACCCTAACCCTAACCCTAACCCTAACCCTAACCCTAACCCTAACCCTAACCCTAACCCTAACCCTAACCCTAACCCTAACCCTAACCCTAACCCTAACCCTAACCCTAACCCTAACCCTAACCCTAACCCTAACCCTAACCCTAACCCTAACCCTAACCCTAACCCTAACCCTAACCCTAACCCTAACCCTAACCCTAACCCTAACCCTAACCCTAACCCTAACCCTAACCCTAACCCTAACCCTAACCCTAACCCTAACCCTAACCCTAACCCTAACCCTAACCCTAACCCTAACCCTAACCCTAACCCTAACCCTAACCCTAACCCTAACCCTAACCCTAACCCTAACCCTAACCCTAACCCTAACCCTAACCCTAACCCTAACCCTAACCCTAACCCTAACCCTAACCCTAACCCTAACCCTAACCCTAACCCTAACCCTAACCCTAA